>NC_038241.2:40381689-40515173 GCF_000004515.6 Glycine max
GCTGTGTCTTCACCCTCGGAGGCTAATTCATAATTCTAAAATTCCAATACTGATGTCTCTTTTTCAAGAATCAATTGCGGTCAGAATTTCGAAAAACTCCACGCAACATATAAAAGTCATAAACTACTTACCAAACCTTAATTTAAATATTTTAGCGATATAAAACTTTTGTATATAATAATTATTGATTAATGATTATTATATATTGTAAGGTTGATGAATTTTGTAGTAACTGGCCAGAGATCATATGTTTTTATTTGGTATTTGAGAATGATAAAAAAGACAGAACACAAGACACTGCATTAAGAGAATATATTTAGGGTGGTTTTCAATCGATTAACAATGTAAAAATGTATATGAAAATTAAACTTTTAAGTGTGTGTTTAGATTTATAGTAACAAAATTGATTTTGAATGAAATTAATTTTATAGAATTAATTTTGATAAAAATAGAAGTTACTTATACTTGTTTTAAAATTTATCATATATTTTTATATCTTAATTGATTCACTATAGTCTATCATAATTTTAAAAGTTATCTAAACACACTAAAGACAATATAGTAATATTTGAAATTAAAATAAAAGAAACAGATATATATTGATGATAAAAGGAAATAAGTTTCCATTTTAGGGGGTCATCGCTTAGGGTTTGCATTGGTGGTTGGTTGTTCCATTTAGCATGTATCATACATATGCCTTTATTCGTTTGTCATTCTCTTTTGGTGAGGAATAATGATTGATGTCTTATCTAAGAGAAGCAAGCATGCTGGGTGTGGGTAGGTGCAAACGTGGAGGATAATCCACAGGTGTAGCTCTAGAATTGTGGATCCAACTGTGTGGACAGCTTTGGAGTATGAATTGCGATAGCATCAGCTAGGCATGTGAAAAAGGACGAATAAGTAGTGTAGGGGAGTCTAAGCATCAATCGCTTTGCCAAACTTGAAGCAGCAACCATAAACTAGGGTCACGCGATATAGCCCAAGAACATTTAAGTGTAAAAATATAATCAATCTTTGTTATATTCACTGCTAGATTATATATTTTTTTTATCATATCCCAATAAATTCTGATATTTCAGGAACGATTTTGATACCTGATCTAACTAGATGTATCAAGACGATTTTAATATTTCACGGACAATTTTGATACTGAAAATGCCTGAATGTACCTCGTGGGTGCTTACGTATAAGTTGTATAACGTGACTAGATAGAGTGTTTAGGACACGATTGACATTTGAGCCACCGTTTACACAACGATTAAAGGATATACAACCGTCAGCCTTAAATGTGTGGCACAAAAAAACTAAAATGATGACAAATGATTATTCAATCATATAAATAGTTTCTCAGTTTCAAGGGTATACCACAAAGACTCAAATGATGACAAATGGGCTGGCGCTTATCTGATGACATATAATAATTTATAAAATAATATACATCAATTTTTTTAATCCATCGTCAATTATTTAATACTAAGATCGGTATCCCAATTGATTTTGAATAATTTAAAAATGGAAGTTTTTATTAAAAAAGTTATTAGATGAAAATGAAAATTATAAAAATATAGTAAAGTAAATAATAGTTTTTTAATATATGATACGGATACGGTTGGTACTAGAAGTGGCGAGGGAGAGGTGGAAGTCACGTGAGGAAGGGACAGATAGCCTTTGCGAAGGACATGAAGGGCATCCACAAGCCGACAGAATACATCCTCTCCGTACCATGAACTCAGATTTCGATTGCGACACATGTACGGATTCATCCCCTATCCACGCGTCTTCCTTTGACCAAACACGTGTGCCATGTCCTTTTCCCCTACTCCTCCCACCAGTTGCCCATACTCTTGCCACGCGGCATCTTCTTCTTCCCCGCTCTCGAGATTCGCCTGAATACTCTTTTTATTGCCCAACTCTATCCATCTTTCTATTAAAAAAAAAACTAGTTTTAATGCCTTGATATTATCCTCCACATGAAAAGGAATGGGCAGAGTCGCCAATACCATACTGCACTCATAAATATTAAATAATAATAAAACTAATCATACGCGAATATTTCATTAATATTTTTATTTCTATTTTTTTTATCACTTTATAAATCTTATTATCGCATCACGAAAAGGTAGAATAAGATGATAGATTCATAACCCTGAGTTTTTTTTATCAAACTATATGACTTGAATTATGAGTCTAAATATAGTAGGGAGTAGCTTTCCCATTTTTAATTTGTGATTTAGATTTAAGCATAGGCTCACGTACTACCCTTGGTTAGTTGGATAGCTTATCTTTATTTCAACGCAGACAAAAGATATGAACATCTACCATTAATTGGGTACTGTTTGCTTACCTACTATGCAAGGTATAAACATGTAGAACCCTAACATTTTATTAGCGAGAGGAGCTTTAATTGGCCACTGTTTGCTTACCTACTATGTAAGGTAAGGTATAAATTAAACATGCAGAACCCCCCAACATTTTATTTGCGACATGTGCAGGCTTGGGTGTATCGATTTACTATATCTAGGTAAGTTTTTTAACTTTTACAAACTTTTCAAAGCACGGAAAGAAATCGAAAATCGAATGGAACCAACTGATTTTGCTTTAGATTTTGTTTTAATCGGATTTTTTGTGTGGGTGAAGTATAACCTTATTAAATTAAGTATAACAATTTGTAGCTTACTTAAAGAAAGCTTTCCTCTTACCACTGAAACTATAATATTGAAATTTGGATTAAAAAAATATGCATTCTTATAGAATATTTTGGTAGTGATCCTTAAAGAATACATTTTTAATTAATATAAAAAATTTAAAAATGTAAATTAAAAGAAAAATATTTGAAATTATTATGTAAAATACCTAAATAATTTATATAAATGAGTAAAATTATAAGTAGCCTTGAGGAGAAAAGAGTAACATTTAAAAATAATAATTTGAGTCTTTTTTTATGGTTTATACAAGTTGACCAATTATTAATAATTAATTCTTTTCGAAACATAAACGACATGAAGGTTATAATAATAAGTTTTGTTTCTCTCTATTCAAATAATCATAAATATTACAACCCTTGACTAATAACATGTTTAAGTAACTCAACAATCTTTTTAATATAAATTACATGTATTCTTTTATTAGAAATACACACTCCTATTTAAGTTATACTGTTGTAAGCAATAAACTCAACTATCTATAAATTATGTTGAACTTATTGGTATGGGTATTAACATCAAGAAGAAAAGTGTTAAGGTTGAGATTAATTAAGGAGAAAAAAATGTATAAAATTTAAAAGCAAAATTTTTAAATTAATTAATAATCTGATAACTTATATATAGAGAGATTATAAATTACATTTGTGAAATTGAGTATCGCAAAGAGAAAACATGGTCCTTTATTTTTAGAAAAAATCAATCTAATAATTTATCTTTTAAATTTATATTAAATTGATCTTTCCGTCAGTTTAAAGATACGTTGTTAATAATTTTCAGATAATGTGGATAAAAAATTTCCATAAAACAATACTTATTGGCATGAATTTTTTTTTGAAAGCGTAATTGACATGATTATAGTTTTAACCATTACTAACTGTCACTATAATATAAAAAAATATAAAAATTTAAAATCATTTTGGGAAGAACTACTTCATTTTCATACTCAATTCCTCAAACCGTGGGTTCAATTCCTTTTATCTGTTCGAAAAAAAATACACTTGAACAAACTAACAGTTGCCTATACAAAAAACATCCAAAATATATAAATTAAAAACATTATTATTTTAAATGATGAAAGAAGAACAAAGTATAATAAGAGACATTCTTTTATTAAAGACTTAAAAAACAATACGAACAATTTAAAAGAGTTAAAACTTTTAAATTGATAATTAAATTATTAAAATAAAATACACGAATCAACATTTAATTTGATGTAATAATTTAAAATTAAATTCACGAATTTTATATTTATTTGTTTGGATATTTTTAGAATTAATAACTAGATAATTTGGGATTCATAAAATTTAAGTAATAGCATGTACGTAAATAAAATAAAAATTAGTGCAGTTCACCCCTAAATAAAATATTTCGTGTAAAAACCATGATTTATGTACATAATTTTTCAAAAATAAAATTGCATATCTTACCCAGTGTCATCATGAAAACCGCATCAATCATTGAGACATTGGATTAGCGGATTAGAGGTCAAATTGGTAGACTACTTATTGATTAGGTTGACTATATATATATATATATATAACAAAATTTAAATATCATGATCAAACTATAAATATTGTATATTTTTTTAGGTATTATCATTAAATAACTAATAAAACTATTATTTTCAGAACTAAATATAAAAAGTGATCGGGTGACTATAAATAAATCTAGTGAAAATATATAAAACATGTAAATATTACATGATATAATAATAATAATTATATGATAACAATTATTATATATTATTATTAAGATAAAAATAATAATATTATAGAAGTATATTATATGTGATTTAATAATTAACTATTAATAATTTACACGTCATAGAATTGGGAAAAAAAATTCAACTGAATCAAACTAGATTAATTTAGTCTGAGTTATATGTGCCATTAAATCTGACTACATCAAACTAGATCAATTGTATTTTTTGATCTTATACTTTAACTAGACCATCTTTAACACTAGTTTCAAATTAAATCGATTGTTCAGATCTTTAATGACTATGCTCTCGTCCCGTCTCCATGTGTCTTTATTCATTCTCATCGTATGATTAAATTAATTAAATAGAATTAATTTAAATAAAATTAATGATAAATTCTTAAATAATTAAAATATTCGTAAAAATGAATTTAAACTGTGGATTATATAAAACACATTTTTTTATTAAACATATGAAAATGAAGCTTACGGCTTTTAAAATATAATTGATCACCTTGATGGGTGACCTTGGGAGGATATTACAGTGCACTAACGAAAGTAAGTTGCTACTTGTGGGGCTGTCAACATTCGCCGGATTTGGAAGATCTACTTACCTGTGCACCTAAAAGTGATTGAACCAAACGAAAGTAGTCAAATTAAATTAGATATGTTTATTTTACTTTTTAGTTTAATTTTCATGTATTGTTTGTATAAAAGAATCTGCTATATCGTTTAATTTAAAATAATTATTTATATAAATTTTAAAATATTATTATAAAACTCAATAAATTTATCATGATAATTTACAATTATATAATAATGTTAAAAAAACTATTAATACATATTACATACACTATTTATTTTTTACTACTTTTTAGAAAAAGAGATAATATCTTCTAGATATAAATAGAAGTATATTTGATAGTGCAAGTGGTGACTTAAGTATTTATTCAAATTTTAAAATTATTAACATACACACACAAAATAGGATAATAACTAATAATTTAATTTTAAAAAAAACATATCTAAATATATGTATTTTTGCCCGATTCTTTTAAAAATTATGTTGATACGTCTTAGCAAATTCTATTATTTGATAAATTATTATAATTTTTTATGCATGATAAATTATTATATAAAAATATATATAGTAAACTTGATTGTAAATTTAATAAAATAAGTAAAAGAATTATATCGAACTATAAATTGTTTTTTATAAATCCATAAAAATCTATAAAACGATAAATAGACGAGTCGGCAAAGGTTTGTGGTGCGTGGTCTGTGTTCGTCTAAAGTGGTAGACGCACGGACGCTATAATTTCGTTTCAATGTTTCGTCTAGGAAAGAACTTCATATTAGCCACAGAAAATATGATATACATAGCAAGTTTTAATGAACATGTAATTAGTAACTATAGCTTTTATTTTATTGATGTTTTACGATAATTTTTTAACTTGGTAAATGCATATTTGAGTGGAATTATTTTTGACAAAATAATTATTTTTTTCAAAATTTCTCTTAAGAATTAAAAATAATTCTTTTCAAAATAATTAATATAAATACATACTTAATATGCTATGAAAATGTTACAGATAGAAATATTATGTGTTGTTAATAAATAATAATTCGATGCAAAAAAAATGTTATTTTTTCATTTTTCTTCTTCTTTCTTTCAAATTTGAATACTAACAATTGAGAGGAGGATTTTAATTTTTATACTCAAAAAGTTTCGGAAGTTTTCTTCTTCTCTTAAAATTGTCCTAAGATATCTATCATTTTCATCGTCAATGTACCAAAAAAAGAAATCATCTAGTGTAATTTTGTTCTTTGTTCTATGTGCGTATGCTCAAATATAATATTAACAAAAAGCTATAGCAAACAGAAGAGTGTGAAGTTCTTTAAAAAAAAAAAAGAGTGTGAAGTATTTGAATAAAAAATTAATGGTTATGTACTGTTACTATAAAATATTTTAAAATGTTAGTCAATAAAAAAAATATAATTAATATAGCATTTAAGGTAGTTATTGTGTAGTGTTTTGTCTTAAATTGAGTAATTGAAAAGTCTAAAATCAGAATAACACTTGATATGAGTCACCCTTTTATTTATGTTGGTGCATTTTTTAATCTAATATTTTAACACATTAGTATTAATTATAGTTGAAAAGAGAAAATATATATTAATTAAGAAGATTATGTAAAAAAAATTAACGTCAGAGATATTGCTTTACTTCTTAATTAATGTATGTATTATGACCTTAAATCATATTTAAAGAGAAACAGAAGGAGAAAGAAAAATAAGAAGAGAAGGAAAAAGTAAGAATCAATGAATGTGAAATCTTGGAAGGGTATTAGTCCATAAATCAAAATGTAGAAATGTTAACAAAGAAATTAGTGGGTTAGTTTGGCGTGGGCCTGAAGGTTGAACTGAGAAAGTGAAAGTCATTAGACAATATATCCATCATCCATTCTTATCCAGTTATGTCCTGTTAACAAAGCACGCCACCAAGTACCTATCATTGCACTATAGTCCTTAGATTGTATGCAAGAGGCTGAGGAGTATAAAAATAATCGGGATTAGTTATGAGTTTGATTCAATTTATTTTAAAGAAACAATTATTTTTTATTTGTCGAGAAATTAAAAACATATATAATTTTAAAATTAAACTGTATCAAACATGCGACAGCTGTGTTGGTTTAGTTGAAGTTAATCAAAAGTTCTTTTCTATTTTTTTTTTCTGAAAAATTGAAGATTAACTTCAATGGTTCAATTACTATATAGATGGATCAAGAGAGGGAGGGGAAGAAAAATGAAAAGCGAGTCCAGTGATTTTTAAACAATGGCATACGTTCACCCATTATTGGGGTGAATTTCGGTGAGAAGTAAAGAGACGAGAAGGAAAAAAAAAATAGATAAAGTGGTGAATGTAATAAATAACTGATAATGTAATGAGGAAATAAGAGATTGATGAAAAAACATATAATGAAAATTAGATGAAAGAGAAAAGTAAGTGTATGTTATGTATTTTCATTTTTAAATGTGTATGTTATCTTGTTGTGACAATATTTTCAAAATGGTGTCGTTTTCCTCGTAAGGTAATGGAAATGGGCTGGACCACGACAGCCGGGTGGCCCATAATTGCTAAGTTCTCTAGATAATAGGGCTTGCCTTATTTGGATGAGCTTATTACCTTCGAAGCCCGCGTTTATAGATTTGTACTTTATAATTATCCTAGGTAGGGGCCCATATGTGATTAATTTCGCCTTGGTGTTCAAATTTAATACATTTGACCGAAGATTTTTTGTTACTGGAAGGAAAGAAAAAGAGGAAAAGAGGGGCTACAAAGGGCTCTATTTCTATCATATTCTCAAATAATGAATAATAAAATGAAACATAAGTTATAAGTTTTGCGGTTAAATCGATGAAACTTATAACTTAACGCGTTAGCTTTAGATAAAAAGAGCTATATTGAAACATTGTTAAAAATTAAAGGATTTAATTGAACTTTTCAAAAATAAAAAAACTCAATTAAGCATTTTGAAATAATAAAGGTACGAAATTAGTAATTAAGCTCCACATTTTATTGGTTGTAAGTGAACTGGCTGATGACTCAAATGAAGTTATTTAGCACGTGGGTGTAATAATAAGTTAAGATTTTGCTAACTGATTTAATAACTTGTGGACATATTTGTCCCAACCGACAAGTATCTTTTTTTACAATGCTGTTTGAGGCTTGCAAAACAAAAAGCAGAAAAACTTTTGAAAAAGAAGAGAGAGTAAACCAGGTTACAGTTTTGTTTTGTTGTGGGAGTTGCTATTGCCACCCAGCTTTTTCTATTCTCATCACCCTCATATTTTGAAAAACATACCAAATGACATTCTTGCCCTCTCTTATTTTCCTACCCCCTTCCCCTCACTCCTTACCCTCTCCCCCCCACTTTCCCCTCTCTTGTCTCTTGCTATACATTTTTATTTTTATTTTTTAATTTAGTTATGATTAAATGAAGATATAATTCATATGATACTGATTACTACTAAAAAAGGTACTAGTAAATCATATCTTAATTAAATTAATTTTTATTTAAATAATGTGGATAATTTGTATCACCATTAATTTGACTAGATTAAAAAAGTACCTCCATCAACAATTAATCACAAATTTTTTATTTGCATTATGTAAGAGAGGTACAAAAAAGTAGATAACAGAATGTGAAACAGTATTTTGTTGTGTAAAAGGAGTGTGAAATAATATACAACAACAAAAATACATTTTTATTGCATATTTGATACAATGGAAATACATATATGTGGTATTTTTTTTGGTATCCCACCCTTACACAACAAAAATACATTCCATTATATATGTATATAATGAAAACATAGTTTGGTCAATTGAGAATTGTTTTTTTCTAAAACACGTTGGGGTGTGATAGCAAAATTTGGGATGTGAATCTAATCTTATACCCAGTCCCCACACTGCACAGCATCGGCTACTAGCACAATTTTAAAATCAAATCTGTGAATAACGTGACAAATAAATAGAATTGTTATTCCTGGCGCTCAGTGGTTGTTGGGTACAGCTAGTCAGCTACTACTCTTTGTCTGTATGTTGAATTGAATGCAAGGAAATCACGCGTGATACACACCACAGATATCAATCATATCATAATATACTGCTACTGAAACGATTTCTTAATTAAATGAAGATAATTCCTATATGTCCTTTTTAATTCTTCATTTGTTAACATTTACTTTTATAATAATCTGAATTAGGAAGAAAAGTAAGATAATTTTGCTCACTTTTATACTTTAAGATGTGATCTTATTAGTATTTAATATTTGTATGATTGAAACAATCAACATGAGTATTAAAATGCTGCAAAAGAAAGAAAGATATTTAGAGTAGAATGTAAGGTGCCGAAATTAAATTGAAAGTCAGCAGATTAGTCGATTGTGAGTAGATGCCTCGTCAGAAGGAGAAAGGTTCAGCTCGAGTCTTGTACTAAACCTCAAGATATGATCCCCACGTAACTCTGACTCATGCTTATCTTCTTCTTCATAAATTTTATGTTGCCCCTCCTCAAGAAACAATCTATTTCGTTTACGACCCCTGTACTTTGTCTCTCACACACACCTACATTTTTTTATTTTTTTTATAATTTTACCCATTCTCTTTTTAAATAATAACTATTATAACTTGTTTTTTTTTTAAATACATCACATACTTTAACCAAACATAAAATGAAGATAACATAATTTAATTAAAAAATCATGAACGTATATTGCTTTAGTATTTGACAAAAAAATAAGAGTATATTTTTACTGTGTTTGGAAGTTTCTTACAACTTCGGTTTGATATTTTATGCTCAGAAGAAGATTTTTTTTTTTTTTTTTTTCTGTTGAGGACTCCGAGCTTCCAAATTCTCTGGGAAGGACATTTCATGGGACTATATATACCCTCTTGTCAAACTAGGCTGCCACCACACTCATTTCTTTTTCTCTATCTTTTGTTCTGCTCAGCTCGATCTACCTACCTTGGTTCTTCTCTGTTCTGTTATTTCAGTGCAGCAGCAGAAAATGACCATCCTCATTGAGCAACCTGCCCTTGGTATGATTTTTGTTTTGTTTTTATTTTGGTTCCCTATTGTTACACCATCATAAGTACTAAGGTCACATTGCATGTCTTTAGAGTTACAAGTTGAAGGCAACAATGTGCATGCTGAAGAAACCAATGAGCTTGTATTGGAAGGTGGATTTCCATTGCCAAAGGATGGATATATGGCCCCAGAAATCAATTCATTTGGCCACTCCTTCAGGTTTTAATCCCATTTCATATTTTCTGTTCTAAGTTTTTTTCCAATTTCAAGTCATCTTTAATTATAATTTTAGTATGTATTAGGAATTAAAGTTTAAAGTTTCTTTATAACGAAACCGACACTGGACAATGGAAATATTTGGCAGAGAATATGATGCTGAAAGTGAGAGGCAAAAAGGTGTGGAGGAATTTTATAGGTTGCAACACATCAACCAGACATATGACTTTGTAAGCAAAAGCCATGTTTCATTTTCACCAATTATGTGTCTACTTGGCGATTTCAAACGAAGGAAATGCAATGCTGATGGAAATCCAATTTGCTAACTGCTAAATAATGTAGGTGAAGAGAATGCGGGAGGAATATGGGAAATTGGACAAAGCTGAAATGGGCATTTGGGAATGTTGTGAGCTGCTGAATGAATTGGTAGATGAGAGCGATCCTGATTTGGACGAACCTCAAATTCAACATTTGTTACAGTCTGCTGAGACCATCAGAAAAGACTATCCTAATGAAGATTGGCTGCATTTGACCGCACTCATCCATGGTACATACCCTTCGAATCTGTTTACAAGAGAAGTGCAACCAATAATACACTCTTACTAATACACATTTTATCGTTAATTAAAATTTATTGAAAATGTGTTAAATTTATTCAATAATAAAAATGTGTTCAAAAGAGTGCACTTAAAAGTATATTATCTTTTTAGAATGCTCTTTTCGTATACGATAGATCATAGAGTGTTTGTCTAAAAGGTCAATTTATAATTTAGAAGGGATAGTTATCCTTTTCCTTATTTGACCTGATATGATGACTTGAATGTTTGGATCCCATTCTATATATATAAAAATATAGCGCCAGTTGTATATTCAAAGAGAGGTCATTTTCAACTAACAGAGACTAAATTAATATTGTTGACACCTTTTTCAGATCTTGGAAAGATTCTTGCGCTTCCTAGCTTTGGTGAGCTTCCTCAGTGGGCTGTTGTTGGTGAGAGCGGTTCCTTAATCCTTATTTGTATTAGCTTTAGTTTTTCCTTACTTCTAAATTGCTTTAAATTTGAATCCAACATTTTAATTGAATGGCCAATGGGATATTTGCAGGAGATACATTTCCTCTGGGCTGTGCCTTTGATGAGTCAAATGTTCATCATAAGGTAATTAATTTCTTCTATGAAGCCCGTTAATGACACTACTTTTTAATCTTAAATTTTAAACTGAACTAATTTCTCTGCTGCTGCAGTATTTCAAGGACAACCCGGATTACAAATGCCCTGCTTATAGCACTAAAAATGGGATCTACACAGAAGGGTGTGGATTAGACAACATAGTGATGTCATGGGGACATGATGATTACATGTATATGGTGAGTCTGCATGTAGTTTTTGATTGAAAGTCTATATATAGCTCATCACGTAGATGTTTTAAATTTTATACATATAGCGCCTAATATGTAAGATCTAATACATGGGGCATTGGAAACTGCAGGTTGCCAAGGCAAATGGCACCACTTTGCCATCTGCAGGATTGTTCATTATCAGATATCATTCTTTCTATCGTAATCATTTTAATCGTTTTTTGTTTATTTTTAAACTTTGCTATGTAGTAGGTTCTCTGTGTCCACTGTCCAGCAAATATAATGACTGTAACATATAATTTTGCAGCATTACACAAGGAAGGTGCATATACTCACTTCATGAATGAAGAAGACGTTGAGAATTTGAAGTGGCTCAAAATTTTTAAGTATGCTTCTGTTTTTACTTCTGTAGATTTGTTTATATGTGCACATCTTAATTTTACAGCTTGTCACATAATTAACCAAGAATATGAAATAATTTTGTACAGCAAATATGATCTCTACAGCAAGAGCAAAGTTCTAGTTGATGTGGAGAAAGTTAAGCCATACTATGTGTCACTCATTGAGAAGGTGAGAGTCAAATTCAGACAATCTCCATGATTTGGGCAATTTTATTTTATTTAGTAGTTGTTCTTTTATGTGGGGTTCTTATTTTCTTTTTGGCCACGTACTTTCTTTGCAGTATTTCCCTGCCAAGGTTAGATGGTGAACCATTTGAATTCAAGCCAAGGTTTTGAGGAGATTGATAGATAATTATTCTGGCGAGCGAGCAATGTATCAAATAATTTTAGTTCTTTTTTTCTTTTATACAAGGATTCAGACTGCACCTTATTATATTGAATTCACCCGCAAAATTGCAATCTTCAAATAGTAAAATTTCATATCCAGTCAAGAAATAAATAAATGATTTCATATTGCGATGTCCGAATGATCCTCTCGATCTGCACGATTATTTCTTCGTTATTGACCGATAAATTACATATCGTCATATCGAGATTCACTCAAATAAATGCAACCTTCCAATATGTAATGAACAGTGCTGCAAAATTGCTAAAGGAAAAAGAAAACTAAGAATAGTGCTGTAATAACTATAGGTAACTGTGATAGTTATAAATACAGAGGGACGCTTGTTGTCGCACTTATCTTAGATTCCAAGTGGGTATCAATTATCAAATGCATTAGGATTTCAAAGCGGAATTGGGTTGACTGGTTGAAGAAAACAATCACCATCCATGGCAGAAAGCTGGGCTTTGTTTCAAGCAATTCAGTGGGTAACACATTGGCTATGACAAGGTCATTTTTTTAGAGTGATTGCAAGATGGTTGCTGACTATATCAATCATGTAACTACTGGTATCTATAGCCTTCATATATATAATATATGTTGTATTCTAGCAAAATGTAGAGGAAGCCTTTTACACTTTTTAAACTCCATAAGTTTTATTAGGAAACAAGTTAATCATGTTGTCCATTGTAAGGATTTCACGATTTTATGCTCGTAACTAAGTCTTTGATTATGCTCCCAATTGTATTTGATAATTGATTTCGAATGAAATTTCATAATCGCATTTTTCATTAAAAAAATCCATTAAAGTATTGTTTCCTATTTTATTATTATATTTATTATTTGATTAAAAGTTTCATTTGACAAGATTCTTATTAAAATTGGAGAATTGTTATATTATGATAAAGAAAAATAAAATTTATTATAAAATTCTTGTGAAGAGAACTTTAGAAATTCAAATACATTAATATATATATGGCGTTGTACATAGCTCATAATATCTGGACGAACAAATTTTGGTTGAAGTAGAATGAGGCAAGGAATGCGTAAGCAAACCAAACTGGAGTGAAATAATACTATAATTTTTTTTTTCATACACACTGTTAAAAAATTAAATCACTGCGAACATATTACGTACTACTTCATTGTGGTACACAATGGGTACATGAAGTGCGTAACCTCTTCAATTATTTCTTGCAAGACTATCAAATTTATTCTTTATATATCAAGGCAAAAGACCAACAAAGATCCTATATTGTTTCACGTCTTAACAAACTAAGGATTAGGCAGCGAAATTTCTTATTCTATCATATAAGGAATAGAGGAGAATTTGTTAGAGATCCAACATTGATTTATTAATATATAAATAGAGGAGAATTTTTACCTTAAAAATCAAAATTATAATATGATATGAAATTATTCTATTGATTAATAAAACGTTTAAATATAAGTGATTAATGTATTGAATTTAAGGTTGAATCGTTAAGATAATATCTTAGTTTGATTTTTGAGACAAATAATTCTCGATCAAATTTTATTTACCTCCCGATCAAATTCTAAATTAATTATAATTCATTTCTCCTCATGGATTGAACGATTAAGAAAACAAATTCCCATTGATTGTTGTTGGGGACACAAATGTTTGTTCCTCATGCTCTACGGGAAAAAAAGTAAGAGTGACTCCTTAGGAGTTATTTTTCAAATTTTTTTCTTAATGTTTTATCTCTTTCTACGTCTTTTACATCTTTATTTCTAACTTAAATTTCACTAATTTTTAACTAGAAATTAAATTTATTATTATTATTATATCATTATTTTGTTTCACCGAAATTAATTATTTGAATATTGCATTTTGACAATCTCCTCAGGAACCTAGGCTTAGGCTTAACCTCAAATGGTTCACCATTTAAGCTTGGCAGGGAAATACGGCGATGCAAGTGGCCAAAAAGAAAATATGAACCAAATGTCGCAGTCATTTCTTTCCCAATTAAAAGGTCAATTTTAAACTTACAAGGCATAATTATCCTGATCCATATTATTTATTATTTAAAATTTAAAAGAGAGACATTTTCAACCATCGAGTGATTAACATGCATAATGTTGTTGGCTAGTTTCAGATCTTGGAAAGATCATTCTCCTTCCTAAATTTGGTGAGCTTCCTCAATGATCTGTTGTTGGTAAGAATCCTTCTTTAATCCTTAATCTGTATAACTACCTTTATTTTTTTTTTTCCTACTTAATTCCAATTTGTTTTCAATTTGAATCCAACATTCTAATTGAATGGTTAATGGGATATTTGCAGGAGATACATTTCCGGTAGGCTGCGCCTTTGATAAGGCAAATATTCATGACAAGGTAATTAATTATGTTTCTTCTAAGAAACCTATATATGACGTTTCATTTTTATTCTTAAATTATCAATGGACCTAATTTCATTCTTGTTTCAGTAATTCAAGGACAACCCGGATTCCGAATACCCTGCTAACAACACTAAAAAGGGGATCTACGCCGAAGGATGTGGACTAGAGAACGTAACGATGTCTTGGGAACATGATGAATACATGTATATGGTGAGCCTATATATACAAAGTTCATCACTCGGATGTTTTTAGCATTTATCTTTAATGTAAGATCTAATACATGGTGCATTGGAATCTGCAGGTTGCTAAGGAAAATAGCACCACTCTTCCATCTACTGGATTGTTCATTATCAGATTTCACTCTATCGTAAGCATTTTCCTCTTAATTATGTTTTGGATCTTGTATGTAAAATTGTGCTATGAACTTGCCTCTGTGTGTCCACAATCCAGCAAATAGAATCACTACAAGTCTACAACATATAATTTTGCAGCTTTACATATGGAAGGTGCATATACTCACTTCATGAATAATGAGGAAGACGTTGAGAACTTGAAATGGCTCAATTTATTTAAGTGTGTTTCTGTTTTGACTTCTGTAGATTTGTGTATTTGTGCACATCTTATCTTCACAGCTTTTCACATAATTAACTTATAATATGAAATAATTTTGTACATCAAGAGTTTTATTTTATTTTATTTTCTATGTGGGGTTCTTATTTTCTTTTTGGCCACCTGAATTGCAGTATTTCCCTGGAAAGGTTAGATGGTGAACCATTTGAGGTCAAGGCCAAGGCTTTGAGGAGATTGGCTTTTAGTAATATTCTGGGCAGCGAGCAATTTACTAAATGCACTTATGTATTCACTTGCAAGATGCAATCTTCAATAGTAATAAATTTCATATCCAGTCAAATGATTATTTCTTATGATTCGCATTTTTTTTTATTACGATGCCCAAATGATCCATTCTGGTTATGCACGATACTTTCTTCGTTATTAATTTACCGATAAATTAAATCGGAATTTACTCAAATAAATACAACCATCCAAGATAGTAAATAGCTATGACTATGATAAAATTATATAACAGAGGGATATTTTTGGTTTGACTTGCACAGCGTTGACCGTTCACGATGTGCATGCACGCACCTAGAGGCTTTGATAACAAAAAGGAATTTGTAAATTTGTGTATTGTGGTAGAAAAATATATCACAGAAGCAATTTCATGTGGTCTAATTGAAATAATTCGGTGAGCTATTTTTTTCCTTTGTTTTTTAGCCTGTCAACTTGTTACAGTTAATCTCATTGGCGTAGTACATTAACCAAATCGATTGTT
The DNA here is from genome assembly GCF_000004515.6 of Glycine max. Classification (NCBI taxonomy): domain Eukaryota; kingdom Viridiplantae; phylum Streptophyta; class Magnoliopsida; order Fabales; family Fabaceae; genus Glycine; species Glycine max. The sequence goes on from NC_038241.2 coordinate 40,397,733, forward strand.
ATACAAGAAAAAAAATTGCTCACTAAAAACGTTTTATTGATACACATTTTTTATTGCAATATTATATAAGCATAGGAAACAATATTTTTTCCCTGTAACTTGGAGCTGGGCTTCTATTTAACATCGTATGCTTGACATGTAAGAGAAAAAATTGTAAGAAACAAATTAATTTTTATCTATTATAAGGGTTTTTTGGTGTACATCTATAGCAGGGCTTTAAAGATCATGTTACAAAATTTTCTTGTTAAAATGTGATATAAAATATTTTTTATAAATTAATTAATAATTATAATTTTTTATTATTTTCTTATATATAGTTATTAATGCTCTTACATTTTACCTTCATAACTTATATATATTTATAAAGACTTTTGGGAAAAATGTATTTTTTGTTTCAAATGCTTTTAAATAGACAAATTTACCCGTTTGAAAATACAGGATTAGAAAAATGCTAATTGACACTCTCTCTAAAACCAAGTTTAAGTAAAAAGTATAGAAACGTTAAACATATTTTCCTATTATATTTTTTCTCATTGCAAATGTGTTTTATGTCATGTCTCATTATTTATTTTTCATCATAACGTATTTATCTTTGTAATTTAATTTTATTGTACAATGTGGAGTGATATATTAATATGTAAATCATTGTAATAAATGTAGTTACTTTTTAAACCACGAGCTTTTAACCAGAACTTATTTTTAAAAAGGTACAGTGCAGCGTAATAAGCACGAGAAAAAAATGATACAACAAACTATAATTATAGGAAAAAAAATCTTGAATATGTCGCTTATTTTGGTCTTACAACTGAAATGCCTACTACAACAAATGATATGTATGATATATAAAAATAAATAACAAACACATGAAAATAATTTTCGCAGCAGCAGCAGAGTGGCAGTGAATGTGTGACACAACAAACTACAATTACAGAAAGAAAAAAAACTGACTAAATTGGTGAGATAAGAATTAAGACTGTTAGACACGGAATCCCATTTGGAATTTGTGATAGAAGAAAAAATTTCGCTGCCTAATCCTTAATTAGTTTGTGAATAAGACGTGAAACTATATAAGAAAGAAATATAATAGAGTTGTGGGATAGAAAATTGAAGAGTTACGCCTCATGTCATGTACTCATTGTGAATTGTGATGCACGAAAAACTAGTACTATTTCATTTTATTAGAGAGAATAAATTTTAGTAACTCTTTAAATGCGTAATGGAATGAGAAGAATCCCAGGAAAACACAAAGTCGCGACGGAGAGTGATTGATCTTATATCTACTAACACAACAACCTCAATGAAGGAAGAAACAAAATCAAATATATGATTGATCTTATATGGTTTAATTTTCGATAATGTTATGACTTTTTTAAGGGACAAAGTTTATTATCATAATTTATATACTACCAAGTATTAGTTTCTAGCTTTTACTCGGGAGATAATGTTTTATATATAAAAAATTAATTTTCAATTTTTACACACACCCAAAAAGTATTCTCAAAATCTCAATTCTGGAGGTATAATTAGTTGCAACTTTTGAACATTTTTTTCTTAAATATGGTACAACTAAATAAAGTATAATAAGAGGATATTCGTTTTCATTTGTGAATATATGATACAAACATATTAAAAATATTTCTCTATTAACATACTCTTCAAGATAATCCAAGAGGTGTAACACAAGCTATTAGTAATTTGAACCCTTTAAGCATATGTTAGAAGTTCAATTCTTGGGAATGAAATAACATTTGTGGAGAGAAAAATTGTCTCTTAACTCATGACTTTCAACGGTGAAATATTTTGTTTTTAAAAAAAAATACTCTTAATAATACATTGTTTATTATTAAGTAAAAATAATAGTAATAAATATGATTCATTAAAATAAATAGTAAAATTAACACAATTTTATAATATTTGATAAATTTACCCCATTGATAAAAATATATATTAAAAAAATGTTATTACCATTCATTTTATATAAAAGAGTGATAATATATAATCACTTCTATATACCAATATCTCGTTAATACATATTATTTTTCTGTATTTTTATGGCATCATATATCATTTATCATATTCATATGTTTTTTGGTAATACAAAAATTTAGCAAGTCAACCATTGAAAGAAGAACAGAGAAAGTGATGGTTTGACTGGGAAGGCATTAATAACGTGAGAAAGAAGAAAGGAGTCAACCGAAGAGAAGACGCGAAGGAGCGAGGTGCACGTGGCGTACGTGCGTGTTGCCCCACCGTAGGTAGTAGCGGCGCTCCCCTTCGTCCCTTTCCTTTCATTTCTCCCTCCGTTCCCTCCTCTTACCTTCTTAACTTCAAACTTGTTCTTCTTCTTCTCTACACTTTCTTTACTCTTTTCCTTTTTCTTCATATTAATATATTTTTCTCTCTCTCACAGTTTTCTTCTTCAGCGCTAAGTTTCCTAATTCCTCACCATTTCATTTCCTCTTCCCCCAAACCCCCAAACCCCCAAACCCTATTCCCTTCACAATCAACAATCTCTCTGTGATGAGTTTGCCTCCTTTTTAATGGCTCACACTCTTCACAAACCCTTTTCCATACTATTATTGTTATACTTCACTTTTTCCTTCGCTTCACAACACTCACACCATGGATTCTCGATCCTCGATTCCGATTTCGACGCGCTCTACGGCGACTACACGCCCCCTTCTCCGCCGCCGCCGCCTCCGTTGCCTCACCCGCCCTCCCTCACGTGCCTGGAGGGTCTCAACGGGACGGGCTCCCTGACCACCACATGCGATCTCAATTCCAGCCTAATTTTCAATAGCGACGTGTACATAGAAGGGAACGGAAGCTTGAACATACTTCCCGGCGTGAATTTGAGTTGCCCCGTGTCTGGCTGCGTTATTTTGATTAACGTCAGTAACGAATTTAGTTTGCAGAGTGGTGCGGCAATAGTTGCAGGGACAGTGCTTGTGGCGTCGCGGAACGCCACCTTGTTTGGCGGTTCCGTAATAAACGTGACCGGATTGGCCGGGGCGCCACCGGCGCAGACGAGTGGGACGCCGTCGGGGACGCAGGGGGCGGGCGGAGGGCACGGCGGGAGAGGTGCCACGTGTGTTTCGGATAATACAAAGCTTCCGGACGATGTGTGGGGTGGGGATGCGTATTCTTGGTCGTCGTTGGATGAGCCGTGGAGTTATGGGAGTAAGGGTGGGACGACTAGTAAGGAGGAGAAGTATGGTGGGGAAGGAGGCGGGAGGATTAAGTTTGCAGTTGTGGACTCCATTGATGTGTCTGGGGATCTCTTGGCAAATGGAGGGGATGGAGGGATGAAGGGTGGAGGAGGTTCTGGTGGCAGCATTTATGTTAAAGCTCATAGAATGTAATGTATCGTGTCTTCTTCCCTTGAATCTTAGTCTTGCTTTTGTTAATTGAGTTTTATGATGATATTTTATACTCTTTTAATTATTATGCTTGGTAGGTACTAGTTAGTTTCGCTGTAGAATTAGGAATGAATGTGTTAGAGAGAAAATTGAGGTTGCGTACTGTAGAAAAAATGGTTAGATTTCGGCTTAGGTGATTTGAGCTTGTGTGGAGAGGATTTGTAGAATCTTCCAGTTAGGGGAATAAATAAAATGCAGGGTAGCCTAATCACTAGAGACAGAGAGAGGCTAGGAAAAACTATAGGCAAAACTATTAAGAAGGATTTAGAGGGTCAATAGTTTTGTCTATAGAAGATATCTATGATAGAATATCAATTGATCTGTGTAGATGATCTCACCTAATGGAAAAGGTTTGGTTGTTGTTTGTAGTCAGTATCACTGTCAGTACCCGACCTCATAGTATGCTGTTGTAGCTTGTACTTGTTTTTGCAGAAATACATGTGAAAAAGATTTTTGGAGTCTCTTGATTTTGATGCTTTTTATTTCTTGTCTGTGGTGTGGAATGTTAAAGAATGTTTTCAGAGTGGTGTGGTGATAATTGAGGTTGCATGAATGGTAGAAAAAATGGTAAAATTTTGGCTTTGTTGATTTGGACACTGTAAAGATTTGTGGAATCTCCCAATTAAGGGAATAGATCAGATGCAGGGTAGCCTAATCACTAGAGGCAGAGTGAGTCTAAGAAGAGCTATAGGCTAAATTATTCAGAAGAATTTAGAGGTCAATGGTTTGTCTATACTCTACAGACGTGATCTATGATAGAATATTATGCTGTTGATTGATTTTTGTAGCTGACCTCACCTAATGGAATAAGGCTTGGTTGTTGTTAGTAGTTAATGTCACTATTAATTTAGTACATGATCTCATAGTATGTTGTTGTAGCTGTTACTTGGTTTTGCTGAAGTATATGTAAATAAGATTTGATCTTATTGCTTTTTATTTCTTGTCTGTGGTGTGGAATGTTAAAGAATGTTTGCACAGTGGTTGCATGCAATTGAGTAGTCTCCAACAGGAAAAAACTAAACAAACATTGCATCGCGTAACTTCAGTTATTCTCTATTTCTCTGCGTAACTTCAGATTTCTTGTTCTAATAAAATAGTTTGCAACTAATCGTGTCCTCTACCAAGTGCAGAACTGGAACTGGCACAATCAGTGCCACTGGAGGTGGTGGGTTTGCTGGCGGTGGAGGAGGAAGAGTTTCAATTAATGTCTTCAGCAGACATGACAATACAAAATTCTTCATTCATGGTGTGATATGATGACTACTGTGTTAAAGATGCAATATTCTTGACCTCCATATCACTTTCATTTTAATTTTAGAGTAAAACTTTGGTTCTAATAGCCTGACATATAATTTAAGATGAATAAGTACATACATGCTACATAAAGCTTGTTTTGTTTCTTGCAGGAGGAATTAGTCTTGGATGTTCCAGAAATGCTGGTGCTGCAGGGACATATTATGACGCTGTTCCTCGGAGTCTTACCATTTGCAATCATAACTTGTCTACTCAAACTGATACTCTTCTGTTAGAGTTTCCTAAAGTGCCTCTTTGGACAAATGTTTATGTCCAGAATCAGGCCAAAGCATTGTTTCCTTTATATTGGAGCCGTGTTCAGGTGATTTAAATACTGAAATAAGATGTATTAATATTAGGAAAAAGGAAGAAGAATTTTTTCGAAGAAAAAAGTTAGAAGAGGGACATAAATAAGATGAGAAAACTCTTTATAAACATATTCAGAAGAAGACCTGGCTAATAATTAGTTACCGTTGGAACTTCAAATAAATTTTGAAGTTACTTGATTTGGATACCCTTTTTGCTTGTGGTCAATGTCTTATGACTTTTCTGTTTGGGAAAATATTTTTCAAATAATTACCAGGAATTGATAATAGACTAAGCAAATTTGATACATTTAGTTACTATTAGAACTTTTAAAGGAAGTCTACATTGTTTCATTTGGAGGGCTTTGTATTGTGTTTTTTATTAATGCCATCTTTTGTATCATCTCAATTGAGATTTGAAGGATAGCCAAAATACCATTTTTATTAACTTGCAGGTTGGTGGACTAATTCGCTTGACTTATGGTGCTGTTCTAAGCTTTGGGCTTGCTCATTATGGTTCATCAGAGTTTGAGTTAATGGCGGAAGAGCTTTTAATGAGTGACTCTGTAGTCAAGGCAAGTAGAACTATTAGACTTCTCTTTCTAAGAACAATTGTATTTTTCTACTTGGGTTCTGGGGTTTTCTTATGCTGCTTGCTTCCACTTTTGACTTGCTATGTGTTAACTAAGAACTGCCAGTATTAAGTTTACTATTTATTTCCCACTCTTATCCAATTTTTATCAGAAACCATATCCTACAATTAGTTTAGTATTTTTATGAGATGGTTATTTTATGAGACTAATAATGTCTTCCCATCCATGATCTTTTACCCTTCTTTTTTGTTTTTTTAAATTAGATATATGGAGCTCTTCGTATGTCTGTCAAGATTCACCTGATGTTGAATTCAAAGATGCTTATAGATGCCAATGGTGATCAAATTGTTGCAACATCCTTACTTGAAGCTAGCAACTTAGTAGTTCTCAAGGTTGTTATCCTTTGCATTTTTCTTGCTTCCAGCAGAACTATAATTTGTATTGCTCTGCCTTAAAAAAAAAATTGTATTGCTTACTTGGGAGATGCTAAATCATGTGGATTGTGGCTATGATCAGGATTCTTCTGTTATTCATTCTAATGCAAATTTGGGAGTTCACGGGCAAGGATCTTTGAACTTGTCCGGAGCTGGAAACTTGATTGAAGCGCAACATCTGATTTTGTCATTGTTTTTTAGTATCAATGTAAGTCGAAATCTCATATTCTCATATTGCTGTTTATATGTTTTACTGTTTCTTTAGAACCATTTAAAAGACTATTGAAGAATGTTCATCCTTCTCTATGTTGACTTGATATATATGCACACTTGATATGAAAGCTGGGATAGTCACGTGGTTCACTTTGATGGAATTTCTTATAAGAAAGCTTCGGTAATATTAAAAGTTCCATTTATTATGGTATTTCATATTATGAATTTATGTTGACAGTTGAAGACATAGGAATTTTTAAGCAATGGGCTAGGGTTTATAAACTTGGTGGATTGAAGGTTTAAGGTGGGATACTAATTATTCTAATTGGGTATTACAAATTTAGGTTGAAGATAAAAAGAATTAAGAATTTCAAGCAATGGATTGGGATTTAATGATATTTGAATGGCTTAGAATTTTGGCAGATTGAAGGTTTAAGTTGGGATATTTTGTATGCTAATGGATCACTGATAACTGATTAACACCAAACTTGGGCTATTTGGGTGCTGCAAAGATTGCAATGTAAAGTTGGTTTATTGTTGGATCGGTGTAGCTCACATTAAGGGATGAATAGTCAATAGTTATAATTTTTTTTAGACAAAAATTCTGTTTGAGGCCTTTCTTTCTTAGATAGAAAGTTCTGATGATTATATTAATTGAATTGAGTCATATTATATAATATTTTTTATATACCATTTGATGTTGAGATTTGGTAGTTTTAAGCCACTATGTCACTACCCTTTTTAATTTAAATATTTTTACCATGTTAAGAGCAAAGAAGATTGAATTTGATAAATATGTAGTAATGAAACCTCTGCCCTTTTGCACATACAACAATTGACATGGATAAGTTAAGTATTGCCTACTTGTTCCTTGTATAGTTATGCCGCTTCCAATTTTGAAATTCTAAAAATTGATTTCTTAACCTTTAAACTGTGTACATGTATTATTATTTCTGTACTAATGCATTAACTATCATCTTTGAAACACAAAGGTTGGCCCTGGATCTGTTCTAAGAGGACCTTTAGAGGCTTCTGGTGATGATATGTAAGTTTATGCAATGCATGTTAAGAAAGCTTTGGCGTGCATTTCTTTATTTGGTTTAATATTTCCTTTTGCGTTATTGTGTAAAATGGTAGGACTCCACAACTTTACTGTGAAGTTGAAAATTGCCCTGTGGAATTGCTTCATCCACCTGAAGATTGTAATGTTAATTCATCACTGGCTTTCACTCTTCAGGTTTTTCTTTAGCACAATAAAGACTTAAATTGGTCAGATCTCTTTGTATAAAAGAAAATAATTTTTCTTGTTTTCTACTGCAGATATGTCGGGTTGAAGATGTTATTGTTGAAGGCACCATAACTGGTTCTGTTGTGCACTTTCACTGGATTAGAAATATAGATGTTTCTTATTCAGGAGTAATCAGTGTGTCTGGGCTGGGTATTGTCATGCCCTCTTAATACTCTTCTCCCTACTGAATTTCATACATCACTTGATAGCTTGCATTATGTTATGATGGTCTATTAAACTGTTGTTATTTGAACCATTTGCAGGCTGTACTGGTGGGTTAGGTAGGGCAAGGTATTTTGAAAATGGTATTGGTGGTGGAGGTGGACATGGAGGATATGGTGGGGATGGATATTACAATGGCAATTTCATTGAAGGTGGTTCCACATATGGGGATGTTGATTTGCCGTGTGAACTTGGAAGTGGCAGTGGAAATAATAGCCTAGCTGGTGCAACTGCTGGTGGTGGCATCATTGGTAAGATCTGAATTTAAATTGAGTTGTGACAGAACAAATATTGTTATTCAACATTCTTTGGTGAAAAGGTGATTTTATGTTATTATCTTTTCTTTTGACAGTGATGGGTTCACTGGAGCACTCACTGTCAAGTTTGACTTTGAATGGCTCACTTAGAGCCGATGGGGAAAGCTTTGGAGATGACCCAAGAGGGAAGGATGGTGGGATTACTTCAAGCATTGGTCCTGGTGGTGGTTCTGGTGGAACTGTTCTTTTGTTTATTCAGACTTTGGCACTTGGTGACTCTTCTATAATCTCAACTGCTGGAGGACAAGGTAGTCCTAGTGGTGGTGGGGGTGGAGGTGGCGGAAGGGTTCACTTTCATTGGTCTAATATTCCAGTTGGAGATGAATATGTCCCTTTAGCAAGTGTTAAGGGAAGCATTATTACTGGGTTGGTACATTACAAAGTATACTTATAATCTGCATTTGTTTTAAGCATCTGTGACTGAAGAAATGTTTGATTGTCCCAGTTCATGGATTATCTGATTCTTAAGAGTTAGAGGCAAGTTCATGACTATTGAAATAGTGATGGTACTTATGGCTTTTTGGATAAAGCCAACAGTTCCCTCACTGGGGACTAGTACTAATGTTACTCTTTCTAGATGAATTGATGTATGCTACTGTGCTTGAATATGTTACACTGTAGGAGAAACCAGAATTTTTCTTTTGCATTGGGGCAAGGCTTGCAAATTTGTAATCATATAACTACATTGTCGTTTGCAATTGCTCCTTAAATTGACTTGCAAGGCTTGTGATTTTGTAATTTAAAAGTTATGCTTTGGGGTTAGTTTGGGCCATCTAGCAGATCAATTTTTTTAAAAAAAATTCAATTCTAGTGATTATATCCGGGAAGCTTTGACTGTGTTCATATCTGACATATATCATCCAGCAGACCCTGACCACACCTTTCAACTCTTTTTGGCTTTGATTTTTTTAAGCTAGTGTATATCATGTGCATGGGCATGGATATGTGCTTACATTTGTGTTAAGTTTCATCTATCTTGACCAGTTTGGTTGAGTTTTTATTTCTGATTACAGAGGAGGATTTGGTGGAGGTCAGGGCCTTCCTGGAAAAAATGGATCTATCAGTGGAACTGCTTGTCCCAGAGGGCTTTATGGTATCTTTTGTGAGGTAGATGAACATTCATCCTTCAGAATTTTCAGTAACTATTTGTGTGGTTGGAATGGGATTTAGAGGATTAGGTAGCTCAACATCATGAACTTTAGTTCGTTGGGATCATTTTCTGTTACTCTCATATTATTTTATCAATATAATCTGTAAATTCCTGTTTCTATAATTGAGATGAAATTTTGAAGATCAACTTCTATGTTGCTCTGACTCTGTTGCTTGCATTTAACTCTGTTGCAGGAATGCCCTGTTGGTACTTATAAAGATGTCAGTGGGTCTGATAGAGCTCTTTGTCATGATTGTCCCCCTGATGAGCTTCCACATCGTGCCATATATATTTCTGTTCGAGGTATTTTTAATAATTAGTTTGCTTTTATCACACCATAAGAGAAGAGTAAAGGCTAAGTTATTTATGTGTGCATTTAATTATAAAATTTATTGCATGAGTTTTACTTGATTAGATTTCCTATTTCCTTTTCAAAAGGTGGTGTGGCAGAGACTCCTTGTCCATACAAGTGCATTTCTGATAGATATCACATGCCAAACTGCTATACAGCTTTTGAAGAGTTGGTCTACACTTTTGGTGGGCCATGGCTCTTCGGTCTTCTACTCTTGGGTCTTCTTATCTTGCTTGCTCTAGTTCTCAGTGTTGCACGAATGAAATATGTAGCTGGCGATGATTTACCAGCTGTTACGCCTGCTCGAAATGACACTCGACTGAACCACTCTTTTCCTTTTCTTGAATCACTGAATGAGGTCCATAACCAACTTGTGAATTTCAGGGATACTCACCAACTTTGGAACGTTACAATCAAATTTAACTTTGCATTTCTGTGATCTTTCAGATTATGGAAACAAACAGAAGTGAGGAATCTCAGAGTCATGTGCACAGGTTGTATTTCCATGGCCCAAATACATTCAGTGAACCTTGGCATCTACTTCATTGTCCTCCAGAGCAAGTAAAAGATATTGTGTATGCCTCTTTTTCCTTAAAACATAGTTGATCCTCATTTAGTGTCGATGTATTTAGTATTTTAGTTATGTACACCCTGCAAGAGGCTTTCAGTTCATGTTATGCATTAAAATTGACCATTTAACTATTAAGCATATCACTTCATAATGCAGATATGAAGATGCCTTCAATAGATTTGTGGATGACATTAATAGTTTAGCTACTTATCACTGGTGGGAAGGGTCTATTTACAGTATCCTTTGCATCATTGCATATCCCCTTGCTTGGTCATGGCTTCAAATGTGTCGGAGAAAGAAATTACAGAAACTTAGAGAATTTGTTCGATCAGAGTATGACCATGCATGCTTGCGCTCTTGCCGTTCACGAGCACTTTATGAAGGGCTGAAGGTACTTCAGAGTAAATTTTATGAATTTGTTCCTTACCCTAAATTGGGCTCTTGGCATACTAAATTTTTGTCTCAGTTCATTCATTACTGCCCTACTGAACTTAATTTACGTTATGTTTATACAATTTAAAATATCTGTAATAAACTAAACATGGGTTCCTTGATAACAGTGACCTGGTGATAGAACTGGATCAGAATATAGGAAAGTTGTGCAGGGTTTATAGACAGAAACCTCTTGTCCATTGATCTGTATCAATGAGATATAAGATCAGAGATGAGGGGAATGTGGATACGTGATAGTACAACACTCTTGTAGCCTTCGAGGTGTTTGAGTCTGAGAGACCAGAGCTTTCCCTCCCAAATTCAACTCCAAAACCAAAAACACTCCTCACTATCATTTCCCTCCTATTAATTTTATTGTTCCTCATAACTAGGGGATTTGCTTCCCTTCTCTAACCAACTAATGATTCCAACTAACTGTTGCTTCTTGTTTGGGGGGGGGGGGGGGGGCAGATTCTTTGATGGATTTTTTTTTCTTAGTTGGTTTTAACATGCTACAGGTAGCTGCAACATCTGATCTGATGCTGGGATATCTGGATTTCTTCCTTGGTGGGGATGAGAAAAGACCTGATCTGCCTCCTCGTCTTTATCAAAGATTTCCCATGTCTATAATTTTTGGGGGAGATGGAAGTTACATGAGTCCTTTCTCTATTCACAGTGATAATATTCTTACTAGCATCATGAGTCAGGTTTGCTCAACTCAAAATTTAGTCTTTTTTATGAGATCTGGATGTTTAATATGTTTGCTGATTATTATGTTTGTCTGCTTTCTAGTCTGTTCCACCAACTATATGGTATCGATTAGTGGCTGGTCTTAATGCTCAACTACGATTGGTTCGCCGTGGACATCTAAAAATAACTTTTGGTCCTGTTATCAGCTGGCTTGATGTATATGCAAACCCTAAGTTGGCTACATATGGGGTACGTGTTGATCTTGCATGGTTTCAACCTACAGCTTCTGGATATTGCCAATTTGGACTTGTGGTATATGCTACTGAGAATGAAAGCATGTCCTCATCATGCGAAGGTTATGATGATTCAAGAATAACTGAAAAGGAGACATGGTAATGCTAACTTATTATTTGTTTTGTTGATTATTTTATGAATTTAATTTCTGAGTTCTATGCTTTTTTATGTGCAGTTTACTTTCAAGTCCCAGAAACCCTGCGCGCTACATGAGAAGCAATGAACACCTGATGATGCCTAGAAGGATATCTGGTGGGATATTGCATGCCAAAAGCCTAAGAACACTTAAAGAGAAGAAAACTGTATGCTATCCGTTTGCTTTTATTATTTATAATACAAAGCCAGTCAGTCATCAGGTATTAAAATATTTCCCTTGTCAATTGTATGTTATCCTCAAATGTTTTCTTACTCTCTTGTATTATTACAGGATCTAGTTGGTCTGGTTATCTCTATAATACTCCTGGGAGATTTTATCTTAGTATTGCTCACCTTGCTTCAGATGTACTCGCTGTCTCTGTTGAGCTTCTTCTTAGTTTTATTTGTCCTCCCTCTTGGTGTCCTATTTCCATTTCCATCTGGAATCAGCGCTTTGTTTAGTCAAGGACCTAGGAGATCAGCTGGGCTTGCTCGACTGTATGCTTTGTGGAATCTAATGTCCCTAGTCAACGTAGTAAGTTGTGCTAAAGTTGTACTTGTTTTAAACTAATGTGACACAATAGTTACAAGTGTAACCATTATTGAATTATTTAGTTTACCTGCGTACTTCTTGTATGCAGTACTTAGTTTTTCATTGTATTTCAATATCGTTTTTCAAAGTGGGGTCAAATAAGCTCCCAGATATTTGTTTTAACGTTTAACAGTAAAATGGATCTCTTGAAACAGGTAGTTGCCTTCTTTTGTGGCTTTATACATTATACAGCTCGTTCACATAAGCTTTACAACTTTCAATCCTGGAATTTTAGTATGTAAGTAGCTTTTACCATTTTACCATAATTTTGGCAGATAATGAAAATTGATGCCACAGATTTATTTACAGTCACTATTTGACAACTTTCTGTATACCTTTGTGCTACGCTGTGGGCCAATGCAGGGATGAAAGTGAATGGTGGATACTTCCATCTGGTCTGGCCCTCTGCAAAATCATTCAAGCGCGTCTTGTTGATTGTCATGTGGCCAACCAGGAAATACAAGATCCCTCATTGTATAGCAGTGACACTAACGTCTTTTGGAATTCTTGAAAGTTTTACTTTTTTGGTCTTTTTTTTTTTTTTTTTGCATTTATTGAAGTGTAAAGCTTTAATGGGTGGGAGCAGTCACGTTAAGTGGCATTGTGTAAATTCTAAAATGTTAGGAAAGGTTCGGTAAAATGTGTCGTGTGGAGTGTGTTGATTATATTGTTTGTTTGATGATCATCTGTTACTATAGTTGTACAATTGACATAAGAATTTAAGGCTTTAGCCCTTCTGTAAAGGTTGGCGATTCTGTTAATATATTTATCTGACGCATACTGATTAAAATTTCTTGGTCTCTATTATCTCATGACACGTTTTACCTAAGCAGTGGAAGTTGCTAAAGACGGTATTGTAGATTAAAATTCTAACATTGCAAACAAGACGATGACCAGTCCCACGTTTAAAAACATCCATGCAACAACCGCCAACTTGTAAGGAGAAGCGGTGACAAGAAATACGGGGAAACATAATTGCAGCTTAGAGAAAGGGTCACAAGCGGTGTACATTACTATTGGTGAATAGTAAACATAAAATTTGTTCAAACTTGATTTATTTATTAAAGCGAGTCAAAGTTCAAGCCTGAATTAATCTTGTACAAAAATATGAAGCTGAAACTTAACTCTATTACCTCATTTAAGACAATTATTATTGTTATGCTCAAAGATGAATTCAAAATAGAAACAAAATATTTATATATATTCATAAAAATGTCTTAAAGCCGAAAGGTGAAAAATATACTGATGGAGATGATAGAATTATCAAGGTGATAAATGAGATATTTTCAAGCTAGTAATGTTGAGCCTTGAACTTAACTAATTTAAATGATCCTATATAATTTCAAGCTTGAACTTTTTTGTTTACTTAACAAACAAGATTGAAACATTAGTACAGTTGAATTGGAATAATTGACGAATAGGTCAATTCATTTATGTCCTCCTTTCTCCAGCTTTTACAAAACAATATTCGGTGAAAGATACTTGACAAACAATTCATATATGAACACTTGTTGTCTACTTGCCACAGTAATTTAAACGAAAGAATTCCTCATCAGGTTGAGATGTTTCATGAAGAAATTGATGGTAATAAAGGGATCTATTGCTTCGACGAAATCCTCAATATAAAATAAAACTAAGGAGTTCAATCCCAGTAACAACTAACAACTAACAAGGGATTGGAGCATCTCTTATTCAAATACTGGAAAGTCCTTTTAAGATCCATTCCACGAAATTTAAGCATTATGATATTAGATAACCACATGTTACAGCTCATGGTCGACCAAGTACCATGAAACGTTTTTTTAACCCTTTAAACCCATATACATCAATAGTCAATTCAATACAATCAAGGGGGAGGGAGAAAAATGAAATGAATTAAGATCTTTGGTGTTTTATAGATAAAGAAAATTGGAGATTAACTGCGGTGGTTTTTCACTTTATCTTACACATAAAGTAATTGCAGAGAGAGCCAACAATGGTATAGAAATTACCAGGAATGCTTGTTTTATTTCTCTTAAGAAGTTTTATCCAGCAGCTGAATTGGAGACAGAATATTTGCTTTGCTTGTCTCCACAATGCAACCATTCATGACAATTTCCTCCAACATAAAATGTACCTTTTCTAAATGAAACATGATATCTAGCTCATTCTGAAAATTTAAGTTGACAAAAAATGTAAAATCAATGTTCGGTGGAAGCTAAGATCAGGAAATGGAAGGAATTGAAAAGAAAGACATTTAGAAAGTATGGCAGGGAGACAAATTCCTTTCAATAAAACATTAAACTCCACAGAATAATCACAGCAGCACTAACCACATTGCCAAAGTGTCGATCCATTGTTTCGACTAAAAGATGTATAAATTCCAAAATAGCAAGTTCGTTCTGCAAAACCATTCAAGTAGAAGCAGGTTTTCAAATGATATCATATTTATTTATGAAAAAAGTGATACATTAATTTAAAACTTTGTTGAACATATGTTTAACAAGGCAATTAACTTCAAGTTTTTAGCTTACAAGAGAAACATCCTGTGTGTTTCTTTGGTTTTCATTTTGGTCTAAGAGACAGGTCACATATGAAGACATTTGCAATAGGCTAAGATCAAAGCTAGACTATATATTTCATGAGTTACTAAGCATTTAATATTTAAGATTATCTGCCTGTTTCAACTTATTCATTATCTTTGTATGAATCAATTCAGAATGAGACATATTAAAAAATAATTTGGTTTACCTCGTCAACATCAACTCCAACCAAGAAAAACAAAGATGCATAGCGTCTATACACAATTCTGTAGTTGCGGTGCTCAACAAATGAACACTTTCCATAACGAAAAATGCATCAGCTACAACTATGTAAATCAATTATTATAAGTGAACAACAACAACTACTACATCAAGATGCCTCAGCTGGTATAAACTGACAATAAACTCTCGTGATAGAAATGAATAACGTAACGGATCAATTCTTGTGTGATTACAATAAAGTTTAAGAGTACACGCATACTTTATCATCTTTTCATTATTATTTTAATGCATCACTTTTTTGTTTTTTTTTTTTATTATTGATTATCTCCGTAGGCACTATGCATGCTGGTGCAAAAACTATTAATATAAGGAACATATAACAAATAATAACCAATAAGCCATTTCTCTGGAAAGTTTAATATACTTGTACTTGTACAACGTGCCTCTTTGAAAAGTAAGCCTAGTAGTTGGCCTACACCAGGTGATCTTAGGCACTATGTGTCTAACTAGTTGTTTCATTTTTTTAAAATAAAAAAATAAAAGTTAGTTGGTGATTTGTGAAAGTAATTTCATAAATAAAACAATAATTTATAAATATAATTATATAAATAAAATAAATATAAAAATATGTGCACCAAAACATCCTATTTTCTTTATATATATATATATATATATATATATATATATATATATATATATATATATATATATATATATATATATATATATAGTTATAGTTATAGTTATAGATTACCTAACTAAAATAATAATACACCAGGTGATCTTAGGCACTATGTGTCTAACTAGTTTTTTCATTTTTTTAAATAAAAAAATAAAAGTTAGTAGGTGATTTGTGAAAGTAATTTCATAAATAAAACAATAGCTTATAAATATAATTATATAAATAAAATAAATATAAAAATATGTGCACAAAAACATTCTATTTTCTTTATATATATATATATATATATATATATATATATATTATATAGTTATAGATTACCTAACTAAAATAATAATTCGGTAGTAATGTGACAAAATTACACTTTAATCAATGAGGATAGAATAAGGTGGATGTAAATTCTTTTTTTAATATGCATACTTTTTTCTACCTTAGACCAGAACATCATCCTTTCGCCTTTAAAATTATGAGGAAAAAAATTAGTGAATTAAAAATGTAAAAAAAACATCATTAATATTTTTCTTTTCACTAATGTTATTTCGTATGGAAAAATGACATTTCCTTCATTTCATTAAGACTCGTATGATTTAAAGATGCATGAAAACTGTTGAATATAATTGAAATGTGTGCATTTTTTTTTACATGCCATAAGTATTTTTATTTTTACGGGAAGCAATAGTAAGACCACATTAATTCACGTACTTGGTAATATATGCATAAATTAATCTAATCATATAGATTTATTGAAACATGTATTTTTATTAGAAACTACAGAAATTAAATTTTAGCTTTGTAAAATATGTCCCCTAATTTTGTCCGTTTCACTATAAATTGATTTTCTTAATTTTTTTAATTCACTATCTTGAATTTTTTTAGGATGAAAAACATATTCCTTTATCGTTACATTCTCAAGTATTCATTTGAATATCTGATGCAAAATATATTATTAATATATGTTTAATTTTATGTGAAAATTAACACTATATTAATATTTGGTGCAAAATATAATAAAATATAATATATAAAATAAAAATAAAACTTATACCAGTATACATATTCTAATTTATGAGAAAATATAATAATTTGCACCAAATATTTAAATGAGTATTTAAATATAATATATAGTGATAAATGTGTATGTTTCTTATTTCAAGGACTATGATTCCATTTTTTCTTCAAATATTTTTAATGTTCTTATTTTTTAAAAAAATATTGATCAACTTTTTAGTCTAATCAATATTTGAAACCTTAAATTTTTAACGACCAATTTTACCGTTAAACCTTAAATTTTCAACTCTAAAAGAAAGACTTCCTAATGAGACACTTAGGCAATAGGTTACGGATTCAGTTGACACAGGGAAATGAGACACTTAGGGAAGTAATAGGTGACGAAAAAGTAGTAATAGTTGGTTAAAATGAAAAATAATCCTCCAATCAAAATTATTGGTAAAATACTTACGAATTGACTTTCCTACTAAAGCAAAAATAATTATTCTGCTAGAAATAAAATGAAAAGCCTTTTTTTATTTTTGCTGACAACCATTATTATGTAAGCACATAAATGAAAGAAAATAACAATTCAGTCTCGATTCATGATGACGGTTCATCTAGTGGAACTATCAACGTGCATTTAATTCTTGTGGAAGTTGGTTTGGGTAATTTCTTTACGAAATATTTGATCTTTGTATAAACGTTTTCCAATTTCTAAGTCGCATACTTTTAGCGTGCATCATAGTTATTTCTCTCTTTTCAACCAGTTTAGCCAAGTTGATAGATACAGTGCATGTTCAGCAGTTGAATGTTGAAACCTTCACAACACGTAACCTTGACATTTGGTGAGTCGTGGTATTCTAAACTTCGGATATTCTAGTCCACATTGGTGTCTTTCATATGCCAAAGTCCTAACACCTTCATTGAGCAAATTATATACTTGAGAAGCTGTACCACTAAGTGAGTCATGGATAAGAAATTGAAACTAAAATTCATTTGTGGATAAATCTGAACTCTTTCGAATGATTAGCATACGGGACTAAACATAATAAAAGAATAATATAATACTTCCTCGTGTAATGCTGAGCTCTTCACAGCCATCTTTTGGACTTGGAAGGACAAAAAAATAACTCAAACATATTATATATATATATATATATATATATATTACTTACAGTGCAAGATATAATAAGATAAAATGAATACAATAACATGTACATATATAGCAGGGTGAAAAATGCTGCCGACTTTTTTCTAAGCCAAATGGTTATTTGAACAATACCCTTACTCATGGCCGTTTGCTTCTTCTTCCCTCTTTTCTTCAGAGACAGTCTTAGCAATCGTAAAGCTGGGCTGATTTGTTGAAGACAGAAGCCTAGCCCACATTCTATCAGTAATTATCACTTTGTTCTGTCCCTCAGTGATCCTCTGCATAACAAAGCAACCAACATTAATGCTCCTAATTCTATAATTTTCTACTCAAAATTACAAATTCATTCACCTAATCATAAACTTGAAAACTAATTTTGAATTGAAAAGTTTAAATTCTCTACATTTTTAACAAATAAATCATTTCTATGCGAACTCACATAAAATGGTATGTAAGTTTGTCTTCCATTGACAAGCCCACTTGTAAATCCAGTGTAACCTGCCATCGCTCCATGAACAGCACTTTGAGCAAGAAGTGTGCAGTACACGTTGTCAGAAGCATTGCTTGGAACAGCTCGGATCATATACGTTGGATCTGTCAAATAGTAAAAAAAATGCAATGCTTGATTTCCTCCTTTCAGTATGCAATGCATACATAAATATAATCAAACATGCACACATACGTATAATTGTATAGTTTGTCTTAACGAACCTATATATTTGAGATTTATGGTCATTGTCTTCTGTTTTGTAAAATGATCCTGCAATATCAAAGAATTAAAATGCTTAACATAAAAGGTAGAACATATCTTCATAAATAATTTCTTCAATTACAAAATATTGTATTTTAAGAATAAAGCATATTTTGTCACACTATACATCCATCGGCGACCATGTATCCACCACAAGATCCTTGAAGACTGTTGCAGCTTTTGAGATTCTAATAAACCAAGTGCAAATGGGAATGCTTCTTTAGAACAACTTTTAGCAAGATGTCATAACGAAGTCATCAATTGAAAAGTGAAAACCAAAACAATGGAAAACATTTTTAATATTCATCAAATGGATTCTGAACTTTCTTCCAAACATGCAAACTAATGGGGCAGGGATTGAAGGTAATTGTAGCCTAGCCTAGATGGACATGGCTGTAAGGAAGCAAACAAGCCAGACCTCAATCAGAATTCAAGAAAGGAATTAAGAGTATAACGCATTTGAGATATCCAGCACAAACGGAACAAACAAGAAACCACACCTTTATCTTTTGGGATATCCATAGCCCAACATCTTGAAGAAGTTTGTTTCCAGAAGCATCCTGCTTGTGCAAGGATTGGATGCTCTCAGAAACAAGTTCCTGTCCTGCCCCTTCAGCAATCACAATAACCATGTGGCCGTTTTCCTTTAGCCTTTTCTCTGTAAACTCAAAAAGTCCACCTGGACCCTCAAGGTGAAAGGGTGACTCTGGAATTAAGCAACAGTCCACATCCCTACTGGCCAGAGTAGCATACATTGCAATAAACCCTGCACCATGCACCATGTATCAAGAAAATAATTAACATAATATGTCAATGAAGTACAGGATGCTAATGATTAATCTGATCAGTGGAGGCATTCAAGAAACTTACCACTGTACCGGCCCATCAATTTAACAACACCTATGCCATTTTCACCACTTTCAGCCTCAACATGTGCTGCATTTATAGCACGTTGAGCCTCCTCAACAGCTGTGTCAAAGCCGAAGGACTTATCAATAACCTATTAAGCCAGAGACAACATGCATTAAACCATTTTACAAGTTCATGGTGCTAATGCAAGAGCTGCTATCCATGATATTGATAATGGACAGAAAAGAGATGTACCGGGATGTCATTATCTATGGTTTTGGGGATTCCTACAACTGCAACTTTGAGACGACGCCTTCTAATTTCCTGCGTGGATAATCAGGATGCATTTGCTACTTTGGTGAAATCAATTTTCACAATCACAGATGTCAAATATCAACAGTGATTAAGTATGTATTTGTGCATGAAGCTCAGTTATATTCCTAAACACAGAAGTCTAATATCCTCATTATTAAAATTAAAATTATATATACCTCAAAAATCCTATCTGCACCCCTCTGAGTTCCATCTCCTCCAATTATATAAACCTGGTGGAATTGATTGAGTAATTTATTAGACTACTGATGTTACTACATACAAAATGAAGTTATATGTTGTAATAAATAGAATGCAATGCAGACCTGATTAATTCCCCGATCTTGAATACTGTCAACTATCTTAGTGGTGTCATGTCCACCTCGTGATGAACCAAGGATAGTTCCCCCACGCTTATGTATATCATTCACGCTTTTAGGAGTTAGAGTGATTGTATTGTGAGCATAAAAACCCTTGTATCCTCCCTTCAAATCACAATATCATGTTTTAGTTAACGAGACTAAATAAAATTCAAGTAATTAGTTAGCACTATTAGCTGGAGATGTATTCTGTCAGATTGCATTTTAATTTGCAATTACATATATTCATTTGAATTTTGTATGAAAATCATTAAAATTTGAAATCCATAAGATCCACTTACATTGATTCCCAAAATTTTCTTGACGCCATACATGTGATATAGCGCACATACAAGTTCCCTAATGACGGTGTTGAGACCAGGGCATAGACCACCACATGTCACAATTGCAGCCTGAACATCATCTGATTCGAAATACACCTGAATATATGTATATATCCAGTATCATACGGTCATAAACACAAGAATTTTCCTTAAGAGATAAACCCATACACACATGGTATTATAGAAACATAACATACCCTTTGACGAGGTCCGGCACGTCGAAAATGTACCCCTCTTGGACTATCTTTATTAGCAATTATCTGTCAGCAAAAATGACATAAATTAAAGCACTTGTGCTTCAATCGCAAATAGCGTTCCAGAAACTTTACAATAACCTATCAGAAACTCTCGTGCCACCGTTTTTCCAATAAAATAAAACTAGTCCAAGTGGTTAACTTTTTTTTTTTCTTCCTTCCATTCACTTGGATCGATCCGATGATGTCCATATTTTGAGAAATCGTGAATTCGTGATGACATACGTTTTATAATATGTTATTATTACAAGATTATATAAGATTAACGCGACAGAATAAATTCGATTTCTGTAACACGTATTATGTTCATTCCAATTCAATTCAAACAGTCCATGCGGTTATTCATTAATTTGGATACCATGATGTTCCATACTTGGAGAAATCGTTAATTCGTGATGTATGGTTGAGGTATATACCCTTAACGACATAGGTTTTATAAGTTATTATAAGATTAACGTGACACGATTATGTTTTCATCAGTGCAGGAGTGGTGGGGATTTTCGAGGCCCTTTTAATCAACAATTGACTCCCAAAAGATAAAAATGAAATAGAATCTAACCTTCTGCGGAACACTGTCATCGATGTGCACGAAATACTGCCTGAGAAGTGGCAAGTATATTTAAATTAATATCAGACAAACATGCAAAGCAAAAAGTAAGAAATATATGAAACTTACTTGACAACTGAGTAAGCAGGATTGTTCTGCAAAGGATTAGAATATGTCTGCGAAACACAAAAATGATAGTTTTAATTGAGAATGTAGAAGAAGCAGCAAGTTTTAAGAGGTGAAAGACGTACTGGAAGATCAGGAATGTAATCAGCCATATGTGGAACATCCTCCAACACATAACCTGCGGTGCCTCTAATGATCTTAGGCTTTGAATTCGGCGACGAACCCATTCTAACGTAACACAAACACTGTGTGCGTAAAGAGAGAAAATGCTGTATTGTATGTGATTAATTGTGTTTGTGAATTGTAATTGAGGGAAGAAAAGGATACGTTGAAGGGTGTAACGAGTGGATCAGAGAAGGGTCTTATATTTATAGTAAAGGTGCTTCACCATTGTAAAATGAACCAGTGATATTAATCAAATATAAATAGGAAACATAGAGAGTGCCCAAATCGAGGTTCTCCGAAACTCAGGGCTGTTTTTGGTTTTCTTTGAATTAAATAGCAACATCTCTTTTTATGGTTGAAATAAATGAAAGTAAAACAGGTGGCACAAAATGGTTTCCAAGAAGCTCTATGCTTTGACGCAGAGATGGAAATGGTAGTCCACGAGCATCATGTTTCGGACAATTCTTATTTATTACGGCCTCACCTCTTCAATCAAATTCATTCACTAATACTATATATTCAAAGAAAGAGTAGCTAGGATTGGTCAATATGTTACAATTTTAGCTTACGTTGTTTGTTTTTTGCGCAAGAAACAGATCCCCTCCTTGCTTGTCAAATACAGTACTATGTTTTTTTGGTTTGAGTTATACTCATATTCTTCCCATCTAAAACATGATTTTTAGATAAAATCGAGGTAAGCATCTTTGAAATATTTCTTGCTACAATTTCCTTGTCTCTTTAATTAGGACATCCGTATGATAACTAGACATCTACAATGTCTTCCTAAGTATGTATCTCCATGAAACTATATTATGATATTCATGTCTCAACCTAAAGGCCTTGAGGAGCCTCAGATATGAGATACCACATCTTGTTTGTAGACTAGCCTACTAACCCTGGCAACAAAGACTCTATGTATCAAATGGGATGAGTGTTTGTTGGTGATACTCTAATTATTAATTTTAAAAAAACCCTCATATCAAAGTTCACTTTAAGCTTAAAAATGGGTTTGGCCGACCCTGCATACTAAGCGCATAGAATTTGGTGTACACTTCATTCAATATCAAGTTTTAGATTTAATTACTTGAAGTGTTATGTTTCCACCTTTACAATTGAACTCACAGAGTCATTTTCTCACCCAAATTGTAGTATTTCTTAGACAATTTTTTCACAATTGCTTGTCATGCAAATAAATTATATAAATATTAGCATCTAAAATCCAAACATGATAAAGGGATCACAATGGAATTATTTATGCCTGGGAAGCACAAAGGGAAATAAATGGCTGGACATGAGATGACTTATCGTCTATCGAACAAGACAAGTTTTTAATATTCTTATAAACTGAAGAAAAAAGATAGGTTAAACTCTATTTAAAATAGATTTGTAAAAGATGGGAATAATTTCTAAATTTATTTACAATTCAACCTAGTTTTTTATCCCTACAAAAACTCAACGCAATTCCAAGTTTATTTAAATATCTATGTTATATGAATTAAGAATTTAACTTAAATATATTCATAGGCAATGCCATCAAACCATAAATATTATATTTAGAGTGATCTATAATTGGTTAACAATATAAAGTATCATGTATACGCTTTATGTGTGTTAGTTTAAAAAATAATATGTAAATAATTTATGTAAATAAATTGTTGAAAAAAAAATAATTAATCAAATAGTTAAGAGTAAATTACACATATTCTTCTTGAAATTTATTCTTATTATACCTGACATTCCTTTATTTTTTTACATTACATTGATTTTCCTAAGGGGAGGATCATGTAAACATTTTTTACAGCTAAGAGGAGGACCGATGTAGCGATTAATTTACGCCTAAAAGAGGAATCAGTGTAACGAAAGTTTAAATATTAAGAATTTTTTTAAGAATTCAAAAATAAATATTATTGAATGATTAAAAGCTAACCTGAGGAGTGATAGTTGTAATTTACTTAATAATTAATTAACCCAAATGATTTATTTAATTAAGTAATCAATTTAAAAATTAAATAATTGCAATAAAGCATGTCAAAATTAAACTAATTATTTATATATTTTTTACTATTTATTATAGAAATTTAAAAATAATAATCAGTTAATAATTCTATAAAAAAATTACAACAAAAAGTTAAATCAAGCAATGAATCAGTTAATCAAATCAAATTATTTAATTGTTTATATATATATATATATATATATAAAGATATTATAAATATAAACCAAGTTTTTTATTTTATATTATTGTCTATAGACATATATTATAAATATCGTGTGTGCCTCATTTCATTAAACAGTTTAGAGAATATTCCCAAACGATTCTGCGTCGCCTCTCCTGGATCTTTGTTGCCTCTTGCTTCTCAATGACGGACAATAAGACCATTATTACTACTGGAATATTTTTTTGCATAATAGTAATAATATTTGTATAAAATTTTTCTTAAACCCTTCAAAAAATTTAAATAAATTTGTTTAGACCATTAAAACGAAATTATATTGAATTAATGCAGTCGTAGTGCGTAGAGGGAGGCACCCCCTCCCTCTTTTTCCTTTAAGATTCATTACTTTTACAAACATTTTTTTTTTAGTTTCCTTAGCATGGACCAGACTATAAAAGTTCCCCTTCACATAAAGATAATACCATAAATTGTGAAAAGGATTTAAGACCAAAAACAAATATGAAAAGGAATAAAGCAGGACACGTTAACTCCAATCAGGACTAATTTATGGCACAATGCAGCACTATTTTTTTCCTTTTATTTCTTATGTATTTCGATTGGAGTAAGGGTAAATTTGTTACATTGAGCAATTTCCCCTCCTCTTTTGCAAGTAATGTTTTGAATGCAGAATCTAATCTTCTAAAAAGTATAGTTGGTTTACCATTATACTCAATATTTTATGACCTAATTACGAGAATTGGATCCAGTAGAAGTGATTAATTTTTTATAACATGACAAACTATGATTCAAGTTTTCACTAGACATATTCTTAAGATGAAATAAGTAAAATCAATATGAAAATATTACATTGTCCTCTAATATTGTATTAAAATTTACACCATTATTTTTTTGACATTCTTAATATGAGAATATTACATTGTCCTTAACACATACTGTACGTGAAAAAATGAAGCTTAAACAATGACACTCCAACTCTCATTTTTTTTTTTCTTACTACTGGTCTTCAAAAAAACATGGGCACATCACACATATAATACCACATAAGATATAAGATAACTAGAGACACAAAATAGCAACAGTATGGAGAGGATACCAAATCGGAGAAATGAAGATAGCAAGAAATTAAAAGTGTAACTAAGACAAAAACAACCCTTATTTTTACAACACGGCAGACAAATGAGCAATATTGCTATGCTAGTTCTTCACTTTCGTTATCAATTTGACATATAGTTAATGGTTGATACAAATTTGCAAAATTAAAATTATTGGATTAAATTCGTTAAAAATAATTGAAAGACTAAATTTGTGAAATTAAAAAATAGGAGGACCAAATTAAAAAAAATAAATTATAAATAATTTTTGATTTTTTTTAAATAAAAAAGACTACTCAGATATTGTTTTCATAACTTTTTTGACAGAAAAATATTTTTACTTTTACTTTTTTAAGAAAATAGAAACAAATATCATACACGACTTCTTCTTTTTAACTCTAATAGCCACGTAGGATTATCATCGTAGTGATTGATAAAAAAACTTATTTGTTTCTTTGTTGTGTAAATATATCAACACTAATCGGTTGATAAGTGTTTATGTTGAATTTTTTAGGAAAAAAAATTAGATACAGTTTCAAAAGTGTTTTTAGTACTATTCTTCAATCAGAATTCAAATTTTATCTCGATAATCTACATTGATCTTTAATGAAAACTTTCATTACATAAAATGACTATGGTAAAATATTAATTCTAATTAGAAAACAGTACTAGAAATATTTAAAGAGCTCTTTTTCCACACAAAAAAATAAAAGATTTTAATATACTGAGAAGTCTCTATCTTTCAATCAAGAAATGCTCTGGCTTTTAAAAAAAGTAGCTCATTTTTTTTGAAAAAAAGCTTAAAACCGCAAGTGAGATCATGCTCCTAAATTAATTAGTTCGACTCGTAGAATGACTCAAAGCAGTGTAACACAGCTGTGTACAAAGTAGTGTTTCAATATTGACAGAACAATTTCACAAAAGCAATGAATCACATGAAGTTGTGACTAGAGAAAGAGTAAATAAGAAAAAGCCAGGAAGTTCACAGACACAACACAACATAACGCCAAACAAAGTTGATTCACGAGTGGTTACCATCTATACTAACGCATATGCAACTGCGCATGCAAACTCCAAACCTTATGGCATGCATGTTATGAACTACATTAATTCTTCAAATGTAAACAACACACTTGGAACGGAAAAGAAAAATAAAAAGCTTATTCCGTCTTGTTAAAAAGATATATATCTGACTTTTCAAATATAAATCACCGATTCTTTTTCAAACTATAAATTCTAAATATAGGATTTTCAATCTTTCAACTATTTTAGCTACTGATTTTAATATCTGATTTATGTCATTAATAATTTATAAAAGGACTAAATTGATATACATTTATCTAAATATAGGATTTTCAATCTTTTAACCATTTTTCATTCATAACAAGGCTTGAAAGTAAGGAGATCAGATTTAGTTCTACTCGAATGTTGGTATTTTTTTTTAATTTTTAGTTTATTAAAAAGAATATGAAATTTTAGACATTAATTAACAATTATGTTACCAAAGGATAAGATTTCATTAATATTTTTTAATTTGCTAATTTATTAAGAAAAAAAAAATATATTTAAACCTGAAAATATATAAGTTTTTTCTCATTTATATACTCTTTAAGCATGTTATGAATTTCAATATTTCTATATTAAACTTTTTTATCAGATATATTTATCTATTTTGAAGCATTTATATTTTTATTATTTTTATTGATATAAATAAAAATTATAATTACATTATTATTATAAAATATAAATAAAAAAAATAATTATATCCAATAATTTTATAAATGAAATTTTTTTAGATATAATTTTTAGACTTAGGCTATATTTAACAAGACATTTTAGTGGCCAGCTTTTTTTAGGAGTGTTGACGCGATTTCATTTGATTTTTAGACAAAAAAATCATTTAAATCAAATATAAAATAAAAATATGATTTAATCTAAATATAACATCAAATATAAATTAAACCAAATCAAAATTTTGCAATTTGATTTGATTTGGTTTGATAATTTTTTTATTTTTTATTCTATTATCATACTTTAAAATTTATGAACTAAATTTACATAATTATTATGTTATATTATTTAAAAAATGAATTTTATTTTTTCATTAAATCTTGTTTAACATATTTTAGTTAAAAATTATTATTTTTACTTTTACTTAACATTATCAACTCTTTTGTAGCATAATAATAATTTATGTTTTACTTGATATTTAATATCATTTTTTTAACAATATTAATACATTTTTCACATATGAAAGTAAAATATACATCTTGACTATAAAGTAAATGAAAAGTAATAAATTATTTAATATTTATAATTAATAATTGTAATAAAAATCAATATATTTATAATATACGGTTTATTCAGATTCTTTTAATTTTTTATAATAAGATTAAAAAATCGAACCAAACCAAAAAATTATATGATTTTTTAAGTTTTTTTAGTTTTTTGGTTTTTGATTTTTTTTAATTAATTTGATGATTTCGAACAATTTAGTTTGATTTTAAACATTCTTAACTTTATTGAAAAATTTATTTGACAGTTTGATAAACATATTTTTTTTAATAAATTTTAATATTTTTTGAAATGCTACTTTTATCTTTTAGTTTTTTATATTTTATATTTTTATCTTTAATATATTTATCCAATTTTCTAATTATTTTTTTAAAATAAATCATAGTTTTACCAAATATACTTATTAAT
Source organism: Glycine max (assembly GCF_000004515.6). NCBI lineage: Eukaryota > Viridiplantae > Streptophyta > Magnoliopsida > Fabales > Fabaceae > Glycine > Glycine max. Next base: position 40,425,277 of record NC_038241.2, read on the forward strand.
TAATAAACTAATTTCTCAAGTTTGGACTTTGAAGCCAACATAACCTTGGTGAGCCATGAAAACCTTGTTTGGTTGGTGTTAGAGAGCCCAGACTTGAAAAAGCGAAGAACAGACAACACTGACTAGTCCCAGAGCGACGGCTAAGCCTCTTTGTTCTCTGTCCCAAGCTTCGAGCAGAAGAAGAATCAAATATCACTACTTTGATTTTGAGCTCTATTGCCTTTGCCATCAACCGGCAGCCATGTACAGAAACGCTGCTTCACGTCTTAGGGCCATCAAGGTTACTATCTTCCCTAATTCTATTCATATGTTTCTGTCTTTCAATTATTTTGTGCCCTAGTTCTCACCGTTCTCTGCACTTACTTTTTATTACAACAAAATCAGCACTTAGTTTTTATTCAGTTGATTAGTCCCTTTACAACTCTTCCCCGTATTCTCGGACTTGTGTTTAACAACTACTGCATTACGATTCGAAATTCCTGTTAACTACTGCATTAGCTAGTGTAGTAGCTCAGGCTGAAAGTCTAAAATAATTTACATTCTGTGATTCTGTGCTTCTGCTGTTTTTTTTTTCAAACGTTATCACTTGATTTACTGTGCCTAGAAAATTATTTTAGATTTTGAGCTTGATTGTCAGTCTGATAGTTTGGATTTCGGATAGGCCCGTTCGTGCAGCAGCAGCAGCAGGGTACCTGCCAGTGCCAGATTTGCAAGTTCCGTTGCCACGCAACAATCCTCTTCTTCTGGTTTGGGTGGTTTATTTGGATGGCTCACTGGAGACCGAACCAGTTCTTTACCATCTCTGGGTTTTCCACTTCCAGGCGTTACACTTCCCCCTCCATTGCCTGATTATGTTGCGCCGGGTAAAACTATTATTACTACACTCCCAAATGGACTCAAAGTGGCCTCTGAAACATCACCGGTATGAATTATCTGATGATGTCCTTGCAAAATGTCTAACATTTAAATATAATAATGACAACATTTTTCTGGTTCTTCAGAGTCCCACTGCGTCAATAGGTTTATATGTAGATTGTGGTTCAATATATGAGAGTCCGATAAGTTTTGGGGCTACGCATCTGCTTGAACGAATGGCTTTCAAGACCACTAGAAACCGGAGTCACTTTCGGGTAGTTCGTGAGGTAGAGGCAATTGGTGGCAATGTGCAGGCCTCAGCTTCTAGAGAGCAGATGGGTTACACTTTTGATGCTTTGAAGACCTATGTTCCTGAAATGGTGGAACTGCTTGTTGATTGTGTCAGGAATCCTGTTTTCCTTGATTGGGAGGTTAACGAGCAGGTACCTTTCCAATCTCCATCTCCCTGTCAAGAATGCTTTTAGTCATAGCTTCTCTTACTAATATTGCAATTATATGCAGCTTCTGAAAGTGAAGGCTGAGATTGGTGAAGCTTCCAAAAATCCTCAAGATTTACTTTTGGAAGCAATTCATTCTGCTGGTTTTTCTGGTGCCTTGGCAAATCCTCTTTTAGCTTCAGAATCAGCAGTAAATAGACTAAATAGTACAATTCTGGAGGAGTTTGTTGCTGTAAGTCTTCATAATTAATCTTTATATGTTACTTAATTATTTAATACGTGTTCATTTGTCTCTCAAAATTTAAAGATTCTTTATAAGATGTTCTTTACCTTTCTTATAAGACTTATACTTTTATGAAACATCAGGAGAACTATACGGCACCTCGGATAGTACTTGCAGCATCTGGTGTTGAACATGAGGAATTGTTATCTATTGCAGAACCTCTTTTGTCTGATCTACCCAGTGTCCCGCGTCCAGAGGAGCCAAAATCAGTGTATACTGGTGGTGATTATAGATGTCAAAAGGAATCAGGGGTATGCAATAGAAAAATATAGCTTCTGTTCACACATCAGGTTTTTACTTTTTGGGATGAAATTTGTCAAGTCTAACATTCCTTGAATGACCAGAGGACCCATTTTGCTCTAGCATTTGAACTTCCTGGTGGCTGGCATAAGTTGAAGGATGCTATGGTTTTGACTGTTCTTCAGGTTTTGATAATGTCTTATATTTTCTTGCTTTTCTGCACTTGAAATTTCCTTTTCTTCTTTTAAGGTGGCTTAAAATATATCAGTGTAATGTATGTCTAGTTGGTTTCTTAAAGTATGTTTACTCTTTACAATATGATTCATTAAGTTTGTATTTTACTGTATTTTCTCATTTCACTATAGATGCTATTGGGAGGCGGTGGATCATTCTCAGCTGGTGGACCTGGTAAAGGGATGTATTCACGGCTATGTAAGTTATTTTGAAATATTCAGTCTCTTCTAACTTTCTACTTGAAGCTAGGAACAGAGAATGAAATGGCTGATACTCAGTTACATATAAGACTGCAGTAAATGACAACTATTATTTGTGATGCTCAATATTTGATGTATAATTTTTGTACTTGCTTTTCTCTATTGCACAATCTTTGTGCAACTAAGCATTTTATGTGCTCCCTCTCTTCCCCCAAAAAATGTATTCTTTTGATTGTTCGTAAATTGTATCACCTTAACATTGTTGGTTTTATCACATGCAGATCAAAATGTTCTGAATGAATATCCACAAGTTCATGAAATTTCAGCATTCAACAATATTTACAATGACACTGGCATTTTTGGTATCCAAGTTACAACAGTAAGCCCCTTTGAGTCCTGTCCATTATGAAATTATGGTTTCTGGATATATTGGAATATTTATGTCTGCCAATTTTTGAATGTATCATAGTTGAGGGTGATCCTATTAAACCCTTGTAATGAAAGAGACCAGAACCAAAATTTCAGCATGCTTTCAAGTTCAACAACTGTATAATAATTCTAACTCCCCTTAAATCACCAGTATTAATGATGAACGAGAATTGGTGCCTTATTCTATAAATGAGCTTGGCAGGTTTAAGTTTAACAGATTTGTGCTGTGTCTTTTGGGCTAGATTTCAGCTTATTATGTATGGTTGATTTATTTAGACTAGATGAGTTTTTGCGCAATCCTTAATTATCAATCCTGGAATCTCTACAGTAAAGTAATATAAATATCCATATGCAGAACTTATGTCACATGCTATTCATAGATCTTTGCATAACATGGTGACAATGACAAGTAGGAAGGTGGAAAATATAGGTTGGAATGAAAATCATTTTCAACCAAAGCTATTCACTAGTGAGAACAAATACTTTTTTTTTTTACCTTCTCACATTTTTGTCTTGCCAAGAAAGTGGAAAGTGTTTTTCATTCCAAAATTGCCATTTCCCTACTTTCCAAAATGCCTGGAATTGTTGAGCTTATATACATATGGTGGATATGATCCATGTGATCTGTTCCTTGCTCGAGTCTTGACTATGACTATCTGTCAATCTACATTAGTGTCAGAATTTTTTTTAATAATCTGTGACCCCATTTGTGTTTATGCATTAGGGCTCAGATTTTGTATCAAAAGCCATTGATATAGCTGCTAATGAGATTCTTGCTGTTGCTACTCCTGGACAAGGTTTGCTGTTATGCTCTTGACTAGTATTTTGCTTCTTGATTATCACTTTTATACTCCATTTGGATTAGAAGTATAATACAAAGAAAAGAAATAAGAAGGATAGAAATAAAAGAGAAATAAACTAGAAAAAATCTGCTGTTTGGATGGATAAAAAAAGTGAAGAAATCTCTCTTCATTTGTTTGGATGATTGAAAAAGGCATCATTGAGAAAAAGAGGGCTTTCCCCCTATGATATAATAATAAATCATTGGTTTAACTGAATAACTAAAAGAAAATGGGACTCTCCTCTTTGTCTCAGTTTGATGGAAAAGAGAGTAGAAATAAATAAATTGTATGAAAAATGATTTTAATCTAATTAAAAAAATTAGTTTTTTACTTCATTGTTTTTTCCCTTAAACATAAATTATTTTTTCAACTTTTTATGCTATATAAATATTTTTTATAGAAATTAAAACAAAAAATAAAAAGAGAGATCATGTCTTCCATCCCATAGAAAATTTCCCTTCTTCCAATTTCTCCTTTCAACCGAACAGTAGAAATTTGATATTTCAATCCATTTCCCTTTCCATTTCTTTCATCTCTATTTCCATATAAACAAACAAAGGATTGGATTGGTAGTTTTACACTTATCCTTTTGGTTTCTATCTGCAGTTGACCAGGTACAGCTGGATCGAGCCAAACAGGCTACCAAATCTGCAATTTTGATGAATTTGGAATCAAGAGTAAGTAAATACATCTCAAATGAAATTTTATATGGAAATTACAATGGCAAAAATTTATTTTTCAATTTTCATTCAGTTTTTCTTATTGTGCTTTTTTTTTGGTAACTATCTAATCACTACTGAACTTTATGTTTTTTTCAGATGGTTGTTTCAGAAGATATAGGAAGACAAATTTTGACATATGGTGAGAGGTATGGCTCAGTAAGGACATTCTAATTCAGTTAATTTGAGCTTTTAGTAATTACCTAACTGGTATTTTTTGTTTCTGGATGAATTCCTTGCATACATGTTTGCTGGCTTGTTTACTGATTTTTTCTGTTTGTTTTCCTCTTCAGCATTTCATTTTCTTTGGTGGTTTAGTATCTTGGTGTATTGCAATTCTGTTCTGCAATGAGTATAAGAGTGCGGACATGATGGTGAAATATACGTTTGATTTTTTCAAAAAATAAAATTAGCATTGAACGTGTTATTGTACCTATAGAAAGATATAGGCTTGGCCATTGCTTTAGTATTCTTTTAGATTGGAGACTCCATATTCCTGTTCATGTGGAATTGAAAGTTATATGCTGAATATGGATTGACACCACTGTTAGTTTTTGTACAAAATGTTGCCTATTGTTGCTTGCATTTGTTTTATACTCGAAATGCTATATTGCCTGTAGCTAAAGGATGTCTTCTCCCTACTCAGGAAACCTGTGGAGGATTTCTTGAAGGCAGTGGATGAAGTAACCTCGAAGGATATCACTTCAATTTCGCGAAAGCTCATTTGTTCTCCTCTCACAATGGCATCATATGGAGATGGTATTTGTTTTTGTGAAAATTTCTCCTTGATTGTTTTTGTATCTTGTTCTTGAGTTTTAATCTTACCTCCCCACTTTCTGCAGTTCTCTATGTTCCAAGCTATGAATCAGTGAGTCTCAAATTCCGTGCCTAATGAGATTGCTTTCATCCACCCATCATATTGAGTCTTCTTTATATACAATCAAGTCTTGTACGGATGAAAGGTGTAAAATTAAGTTAAACTTCCTAACTATCCTTGTTGTAGTCAATAAATTAGTGATTTTCACATCTCATTATTTCTGGGTACATAAACATTGATCTGAGAGTTCTCACATGACTATTTTTTGGACTGAACTTAAAACTACTGGATTATTTTTTGGATTGAATCTCTTTGGGAAACCAAATCATAATCGAATATCGTTGTTATCCATTGGTACGGTTTAAACTGTCCTTTTTCATAGATCCTCTACAAGTTGACATGCGAAAGGTAGTTGTAGATTGGCGTCTTCTTTGTGTGGATTGACTAATTTTCATCTAATCTGTGACCGTGAACCAAGAAAAAAAATATACCTTCATTCTATCTTATGATGTCATCTTTATAGCCCCACGGAAGTTATGATAATTATTGCATGTTTGTTTTAGTTAAAACTTAAAATCATTACACGGAACCGTTATAAAAAAAATCATTATAGCTAGCACTTAATTTTACTGAAAATAAAATGTTTTTGTTTTGTTTAAATTCTTTCAACCACTGCAGTTTCGATTCTCCCATCAGTTGGATTTGTGTCGTCGGTATCAATATTGGCTAACTAATGAAGGCTTATTTGGATGTCTATATGACTTATCCATGTAATTGGCACCATAGTTTTTAATTTAGCGTGTCATAATTACTTTCATTTCATTGGACTACATTTTAATTATTGTAAATTTTTCATACAGTACAGGCTTTAGGTATGTTTCACATATCTGCACTGTTCTTTACAAAACATATAACTTGATATTTTCGTGACTGAGACAATTTTGAATATCAAATAGTATGAGTTCGAAATAGTATTTGAGTTCGATCTTAGAGGAAATAATTCTTATCAGGTTTTATTTATTTTTCGATCGAATTTTAGATTATTCAATATTTTTTTTCTTGAACAACAGAAAGAGTAAGATTAAAAAAATCAACTATTTGTTGAAATAAGAAAAGTTAACTGATTTATTGTTTTAAACACTTTTGAACAATAATTATATTAAATATAGCCAATTACACATAAATTGTCTAATTAATTGATTTGATGATTGATTCTCTTCAACATGTGCGTATAAATGTCATTGCTAGAAGTCTATTAAGACTATAATTAAAATATATTCTCAACAGTTTCCTGCCAAACATGTCATGTCTATGTTATTCCTCTTTCTGTTGTACTTGTAACATGTTGCTCTTGCCGAGAAGGTACCTTGGCTCCAATTAGTCAGAACTATATTTTGACGAGTAATATAGAAGAAAGCTATCTAGTATCAGATAAACCAATCAACATTTTCAGATATTCTTTACCATATTTCATGCGGTCATTCCCACTTTTGTAGTTACCAATACCAATTTTTTTTCTTTAAAGAAGACAGCTCTTGAAAATAATTGTTCTTAATTTTAATTAGAAAATTGGATCACTTAACCAAGTGCATATTCGTGGAGGCTTAATTCGAATGTTGTGAATTTGTGCTCCCTAATAAAGTTTTCATCTACACCTTTCACCCAACAAAGAATTACACTTCACAAGGAAAGTCGAAGAGACGTCAATGTCAAAAACAATCCATAGATGGGTTAAATTAATTACATGTCCTCTCTTTTAGCAAAAAGAAATAATGAGAATAGGGGCCCTTATAGTAATTCCTTTCCCATTGCCGACAAGGGCGCTCACTAAACATATATAATTAGGCATATTATATGAAATATGAAACGAGATCATGTTGTTTCCTTGTCAAAATCATTGTAAGTTCTCAACAAAAGTTAGAGAAGTACTTGACCTCTTACCTTTTGGAGATCTTTGGGTGATGGTGAAAACTTAAATCTGCTTAACAATTTTGTAAAAAGAAAAATTGAAAATTCATTGAAATCCTACTTTAGCGTCAAGAAGATACTATTAAAAAAATCATATACTAATGATTGGATTTTGGGTTTGTCTCAGATGGTATAACTTCTGCGTGTTTTTAAATTTGTAAAAATATATTATTTTGATAATCGATTATAAATATAATTATAATTGATTATATGGGATAATTTTTATGTTAGGATATGTTGGGTGAAAAGTATTCTTATGACAATGTATTTCATGTGTAAAAAAACTTTTTTTTGGCTTTAAAATTACAACAAAGAAATGAAGTTATTTATACTAGCCAGTTTTGTATTTAAATTAAAGGTTAAAATGTATTTCTAGTCTCTAAAAATAGGACAATGTTTGCTTTTAATCACTAAAAAACAAATAATCTCTTTAGTCTTTTATTTATGAAAATATCATATATAATCTTTATTTTAGTAAAACAATAGAGGTGACAAATTAAGCCGCTGGACCAAAACATGTTGGGCCAAGGTGTGAAAGCAAGCTACACCAACTTGAATTTCTTATGGGTTAGAGATTTGTTGGGATGGCTTGACCCATTGGATTGTATCAAATTTCAAGTCTAAATTTATAAAAATTTTATCAAGAAAAAATTAAAATAATAAATAATATTGACCAAATAGGCAAGTTGTTTTCAAGTCCATATTTCATAAGCCTATGTCTAATTTGCCCAATTTTTCAGGCTCAATAGTTTATAACCCAATCTGACCTTATTCACGTGTTATTCAGGTTGATTTCAAACTCATTTTGACACTTTTATAAATGAGGACAAAAAAAAAAGATTTTTTTTGGTAAAGAACAATATGATCAATATTGATAAAAAAAATCATTTTTATAATTTTTGAGAGTTTATATTTTTTATATGCAAAAGTTTAAAAAAAAACTAATAGACTATTATTTTTTCCCCAAATTTTTCTTTATCTAAAAATATTAAATAACTATTGCCTATTTAATTATCAAAAACTATATCTGAAAACATTTCTCATGTGATTTAATAATGGTTATATAATTTTTTCTAAATATTTATGGCAAACAATGAAAAAAAAAAGTTCTTATAATTTTAAGAACAGTTAAATAATTATTAATAAATTTTAAGAATGGTTATACTACTATTTTTTATGCAATAGTTATAAGAAAAAATTCTCTAAATAATTATTAAATACAATATAAATATAATAATATAAGAATTATAACTAGAACGTAACGATGCATATTTTTAATAGCACAACTGCACAAGATCAATTCTCACTTAATTACTATTATTATCTCTACTATACTACTATTAATAACAATTATGAGGAAAAAATCTCTATAAATTTATTAAATACAATAAATATAGAAATGTAAAATTGTAACTATGATATAATAATTAATAATCCTAATCCATGTTAAGGCCTGTGGGCATGGGTAGGGATGGCAAATAAGATGAATGTGTCCCCAATTTAGTATTGCTTGCTCTGCTGTCTTGCAATGTTTTCTTATTTTTATTTTACCTTGTAATTAATTACTCTATACTTATTTTATGAGAATCCTCATGATGCGACTTTTTTGTCTCCCATATTAGATTAATTAATGATGATAATAACAACTCTATTGGTTGAAAATAATTAGATTTTTAGAATTGAATAAACTACCTAGACCAGTAATAAATACTCGTGCAAGTGCAAGAATTGCTAAATTTACAAAGTATTTATAGTTAAATACTTAAATCTTTTGTGTAATCTGGAATATAGGTATACTGATATACACCGTGTCAATAATTGCAGTCCTATAAGAATTATTCTTAAAGGTGGATTATGCAGAACAAAGAAAGAGTATTTTGGAATATTTGAATGTGTATAAAACTAAATCCTCCGAGTATAATAACTAAAACTAGTATAACTGGTTATATTCTCCCGGAACTGTGTTACCAGCCATATATAAATAACAAATATTATAAATTAACAGTGGAATATTTATGCATTAATTGCATTCCATTGCAATCGCGAACCGGGGGATATATGATACATAGAACTTTATTAACATGTGGGCTCCATGGATTGGTTCGTCAAAGGTCAATTTAAATGGATAATAAAACAATCCAATTCTCCTTTTTTTTTTCTTTTTTACTTAAATTTTAGTTACAAAGAAAAATATTTGAAACAACTACCTAATGAACAAAATTGTTTCATCTAAACTAATAATTTAAATATTTAATTTTTTATTATTTATAATAATCCTAATTCAAACAAATTATCATTAATAATATCAAAAAAGAAGAAATATTTGAAACGATGTTTAAGAATATTTTTTTGGTACCTTTGCTAATTTCTAGGCCCAAGTTAATTAACTATGTTCTACCCATAACATAGGATATATTCCTCACTCCTCCGGACTGTCTCTTGATCTTTTTGGTGAAAATTCTGATCCCTCTCCTCATTTTCAGCTCCTTGAAATAAAATAAAAGTTTGAAATTTGCGAAGACAAGGAGGCATCATCGCAATCTATGTATACTGAAAACATCATTAGGGCCCCTCCATCATTTTTATCTTGACTACACCAAAGAATATGTAGTTATAAACGTGAAATCTAACCATCATCTGATTATGTTACTTTATGCTGAAGGCCGGACCCACATAATGCTGAAGATTTACTTCATCATGCTAGTTCTTATATTATGTGAAACTACATAAGTTGTGTGCGACTGACCAATACTTTAGACAGCCCCTGAATAGAAATAACACAGGCGGCAAAGATGATGACAAAAAAAGAGGGAACATAATAGTACTAAAAAAAAATTATAACTATCCATTAATTTGATATTCTGCAGAGATAACAGTAAATTATTCGGCTTCTAGTTCAAGCTAGTTTCATTTATTAATTTATGGACTTTTTTTAATGTACATTGATGTTATTTTCCTAAATGATAGATGAGATTAATCCTTGTTAAGATACAGAGATCATCGAAAATATTATATGTAGTCAGGATTATTGTTCTTATTTGTCAATTGTCTCGGACTTCAATTCCATTATTATTTAAACACCAAAACATTCACTTCGTACGTATGTATATAACTATTTCTATCTCAGAGTTACTTTTCATTCTCTATAAATACATTTCAAAAAATACACCGCAATTTTGTGCTCTAAGACATTTTCGCTTGTACTTTTTTTTTTGGACAATAACAAACTTACTTCGTTTCATTCATAATAGAAGAGAGAATACAATTTGAAACATACTTAAAAACATGGTTGCTAGTGTAAAATTTTGAAGCCGATCGAAGGTGGACTACATGCATATGATTTGCTTGTCTCCTAATGAAACTTACCATAGAATTTTGTAAAGATGGAAGAGTAATTCTCCACTTAGATAAAATTACATGAAATTTAGAAGAGCCTATAGTTTTAGTTGAAATAGCATAAGCCACGACTTTACAGTCTAGCTCGATTTCTGTACTTTTATTTGATCAAATGTACATGTTTATGCATGTTTTATATATAAATAGGATTTATATAGCATAAGTTGAAGTAATTAATTAGAAGAGAGAAGGTGGTGGTCCATCAAGTACGTTTGCTCATTTTCCTTGATTATCAAGCAAGCTCCTAACCCATCTCGCTGCGTGTGAGCGCAAAACATTCATGGCCAAAGCATCATGATCTGCGCGCACTCCACCTCAATACCCATGTGAGTTTCTATCATCCTTTTTCCCGTTTTTTTATCCGGGTGTCTCTATCTCTCCACAACATATTAAAAATTTGGCTTTATATATTACACTCTGACATTAATCTGTTATATATATGTGAGAATAATCAGAGACTGTTAATTCTGCCCAGGTTGTCTTTACTACTCCACTCTATGTTCTAAGCCGTGTGACACTGACACGTATTTAGAGAAAGTGAGGTTTTACATGTAACCATGTAAAACTCTAACCAAAAAAGAGAAAGTGAGTTTTCACGTTGAGATGGTTAAACTGTAACCATTATTATTAAACTACTTATTCCTAATCTGTTAATTAGAGCTTTTTTTATTAGGGTTATTTCTTTTTCCCTTTGAGTTTAATCGACGTATATTATGAGTTAAATCGTCATATATATACTGTGGGTGTAATTAACTATCAATCAGTAAAAAATTATCACTTTAATTACTTTAGTTGATAAATTTATTATATATGATAATTTGTGATCGGATGAAATGTCTTTTACATTAATAATTAATATGTATAAATTTTTGTCACAAATATATATGATTTTCTTTGATTAATAACAGCTATGTGACCGTTTATTGCTTTATTGCTTTTGCGGTCAAGGCTGAAAGAAAGGTGTAGGGTGGCTACAGTATATTAGGATGAATATGTAAGTAAGATATGATAGAGGAGAGAGCTGTTTTAGTTAGAAAAAAACGAACCGGGTTTTCTTTCTTTGTTTCTCTCTCTCTCTCTCTCTATTTCTCACATAAACCGCCTACATGCATGCGGTTCATAAATCAGCAAAGCCTTGAAAAGTTGCTGTGTGTGTTCGAAGAAGACAACTTTTCCTTTATTATTTATTTTTCTCACTGAGCTTCAGTTAAAGTAGCTAGCTAGCTAGAGGGAATTCTGCTGTTTTCCATGGCTAAAGCAGGTTTATAGCTCAACCGTATTCTAACAGTTTCCTCTTTTCCTCCTTCTTTCTCTTCTCTCTTCACACTCTCATCCTTATGTTCTGCAGAATTTATTGCTATGGATTTGATTTTTTCCCTGAAATAGCTAGCCACATCATATGCTTGAGAAACAATACATTCAATTTTTTTTCCTTTTGTCTATACTCAAGGTTTTTATTTTTTTATTCTTTGCTTAATTAGTGTTTATATGTTGGTATTCTTCTTTAGCTAGTTTCTGAATTATATTGAATCATCGCCTGTTCAACCATCTATTTCTTGATGGCTAATTTATAAACTTGTGAAAGCCAAATCCCACTTCTTATTATTAATTTTTTTTATTTTCTCTTTCAAGTTAGTGACTATGATTGTAACATGCCATCCAATTTCTTCTCTTGATATTTTAGGAAAGTTTTTGTTTTGATCTCAATCAAGCTCCTGTTATATACGAGAGAGAGAGAGAGATGCTGTGTTTCCAAAGTAAGAGAAATCCAATTGAAGGCCTCATAAAGTTTGATCAAGAGGGATAGCAATAGCATCATATCTATCCATCACACCATGAATAAGATCAGCAACTTGAGTTGTGTTAGGAGCTCTGATCTCATAGATGCCAAGCTTGAAGAGCATCAACTGTGTGGATCTAAACAGTGCCCCGGTTGTGGTCACAAATTTGAAGGGAAGCCGGTACGGGAAAAGAAAAAAAAATTAAATATCAGTAATATTCTTGCCTTCAACAAAAAGCCTTTGACAATATGAAGAAGAATCACACGACAAAAGAATACCATATTCACATGTTTACGGCTGGTCTATCATTAATTGGACTAGTTCAATTAATTTAATGCTGTACACATATGTATATCGGTATCCCTTTTCTCCGTTACCTATTAATTAGCCTTAGCCTATTACTAAAGTTTATCGTCTTCTTTCTTTAATTTCTTTCTCTCTCTTATATATACTCTTCTTCTTCTTATCTCTCCCTTTTGCTTTCTTGTTTTAATTTGAATTTGAATTTGAATTTCAATGGGACCGGCAGGACTGGTTAGGTCTACCAGCGGGAGTGAAGTTTGATCCAACAGACCAAGAACTCATAGAACATCTTGAAGCCAAAATAGAGGCAAAGAATATGAAATCACACCCTCTCATAGATGAGTTCATTCCCACTATTGAAGGAGAAGATGGGATCTGTTACACCCATCCTGAGAAACTTCCAGGTTGTGATATAATAAAAAAAAAGTCTTACCAATACAATTTTTATAATATACTTTCTTTTACTAGTTAAAGTTTATTAGAAATTATAAGATGATCAGTAAAACTCATTCAGATAAGAATGAGAGATTATATTAACCTGTATTTTTTAATAAATTTTAAGTAAATGAGTATGTTAAAAATGAAAATATTAACATTTCTCAATAACAAAATAGTAATAGTCTCTCACTTTTCCACTCAGGATGTTTAGAGTGAGAAGAACATATATCTCCAGTGAAAACATAAAAGCTATTTTATTTAACAAGTGTATATTTAACAGTAGAAAGTCTGCCTTGATAATTGTGCAATACTTAGATACTTGGTCAAAAGTTTTTTGTATTACATGTGGTTCACCTAAGTTGACCTAACTTTGATTTTGGTTTTTCGATCAGGAGTGACAAGAGATGGCTTAAGCAGACACTTCTTCCACAGGCCCTCAAAGGCATACACAACAGGAACACGAAAGAGGAGAAAGATTCAAAACGAATGCGACTTGCAAGGAGGGGAAACCCGGTGGCACAAGACAGGTAAAACCAGACCCGTGATGGTGAATGGGAAACAAAAGGGTTACAAGAAAATTCTAGTGCTATACACCAACTTCGGGAAGAACAGAAAACCCGAAAAGACCAACTGGGTGATGCACCAGTACCATATGGGCCAGCACGAGGAAGAGAAAGAGGGAGAGCTTGTGGTGTCAAAGATATTCTACCAGACACAACCGAGGCAATGCAATTGGTCAGATAGAAGTGCCACAACCGGTGAAGGAAGTGGAGAACAACAACCTAACAACAATAATGGAAGAAGAGACAGTGGAAGTGGCAGCTGTTCTTCTTCTAAGGAAATTGTTACTCACAGAGATGAAATGTCTGCTGTTGTTGGGGTCCCTCCCATAACAACCTTCAACACTTCCTTGGACATTCAACAACTCAAATCCAACCATTTTGGTTTCATCCCATTCAGAAAAGGCTTCGATGAGGTACAAACATTTTTATCTTAATTTATAGGCAACTTTCTTAATTAAGAGCAATTAATGAACATGATGTTTCACTTACATTACATGCAGATATTGTGCGAGTCAGATTTATTCTTTTTAATTACTCTCATGTAAAAAAGACTCTCTTACTATATATATAATTTGCCTGATTTGAACATACGTTTGGTAAATATGAACTGTACAAAAAAGGTGAAAGAACGTAAAAGGGTTATAGGGAAGGCGTTGACATAACCATTGCTTGCATAATCCGCATAAAAATTGAATGGACCTGGCCTGACAATAAATCAGCGTCAGCCAACCACCGCTTGCTTATTACCCACCTTAAAAAGATAACTTTTGATGTTATTGAATTATTGATGAATGAATTAATTTGTGTCACATGCATGCATGTTGATTGTTAGAGCTATCGAGAGGCTCAAGAAAAGAAAAGAAAAGAAAAAGATAACAAGTTGAAAAGACTAGATAGCTAGCTAGCCAGTTTGATCAACCATATTTGGTGATTGATTGTTTAGAATTTCTGATGATGACCATTGCAGGTTGGAATAGGAGAAGCCTCCACAGCAAGAGAAGTGCAAGCATCAGGGTCATGCAATGAAGTACATGAACGGCATGTAGCACATCATCATCAACAACAACAACAAAATCAGCATGCGCACCAACAAATTGCAACCACAGCCTTCCATATCAGTAGTCCTTCGCTTCCAATCTCCACCATCATCTCTCCTCCACCCTTTCACCATGCATCCATCATCCTAGACGACAACTCGTACCATGTCTCCAGGATAATGCTCCAAAATGAAAATTTCCAGGTATCATCCACCAAACCACAGTTCATTATTATTGGTTGCTTATAATATTTTCTTGAGTAAATCCTCACATTGGTTTTTGAAATTGTAAATATCATTCACTTTAGTTTTGAATTTACAAAACTACTATTATTTTAGTCTCTATTTTATATAAAAATGTAGTTAAAACGGTTAAAGTGAATGATATTTTGTAAAATCAAGTAATAAAATAAAGTTAGGGAACTGACGCATACAATTTTAGTAGTAATGGTTTACTCATTTTTCTCCTTTAATTTTGATGATCTAAATATAGATAGGTACTAAATAATAGACTGAATATATATATATAAAAAAAAAGGTGTCGGTAGACTGACTCAATTCACATTTGGCAAAGAAGAAAGGATTTTAGGAAGAATATTACTCACAATTGTATATATAGCAGATGTTCATAATCAGTAGGAAAAAGGAAATGGTAGTCTGGGTAGTGCAATCAAAGTACCCAAAAAAAAGTGCTGAATTAAGTCCAAAATAGACTGATTCTGGATGGTATGGTGCACGAGGCTGCTTCATTAACTGAGAAAACTTTTATAAGTGCTTGCTAATTTACGAGCATGAAACTGTCTTTTCGCTTTTGGACTGCTGTTCAACAATGATGATTGAGATGTGGTCTTTGAATTTGATTGTTATCTTTTTAAAAGAATTAACGTATAATGTATATCCACATGCCAGCAACAGCAGCAACAACATCATAAACTAGGAGGAAGGTCTGCGTCTGGTTTGGAGGAACTCATCATGGGGTGCACTTCAACTGATATCAAAGCGGTAATTAAGAACCTTTTGACTCTGAAATATATGAACTTTGTTGCTATAATGGGACTAGGGAAACAGGAAAGAGGGTCAAGAATAAACAGTGGAGAAAATTTTCTTCTCCAACAAAGAGTGATAGGAGAAGAGAGAAAAATGTGTAAGAACATGATGGATGTGATAAAGAGAAATAGAAAAAGTATTTCAATTATTTTTATTTGAATTGCAGTACCTTCATCTTTTATTACTTTATGCTGTTCTAATCATGTTTGCATATCTGAACAATAGAGTATCTTTCTTTACACCATAGAAAAGCTTCTGTTAACATCTTCTCCCATCGAAACACTGCTCCTAATGTTGAATATTTCTTTAAAAATTTTAATCTTTTGCTATAAGAAGGAACAATTGGAAAAGGTGGCAGTGATTTAAAATATCTTGATTTTTTCATTCCTGGCCTTATTAGGAAAGAAATGCTCAATGACTTAATTTTGACTATATGAGATGGAAAAGCAAGAGCCAACCAATTTTCATTTAACAAAACAAACCCTAATTAATCTTTTTCATTAACTGCAATTTCCTTGCAGGAGTCATCCATTACAAACCCACAAGAAGCTGAATGGTTGAAGTACTCTTCTTACTGGCCAGACCCTGGCAACATGCAGGATCATCGTGAGTAGGAGGAGAAAACAAAAAATAGAGAATAAGAAGGGGAAAAAAACCACAAACAAGACAACATCATCGTCGTCATCATTAATGCTTCAACAAAAAGCCAAGTAATCAGATCCATGGTTTGCTCATTTTCTTTCTTTTTCCAATGCATGGTGCAAGTTTATGATAAGCTTTGGTGGCTCTCAGAGGAACTATAACTACTGTGTGCAACGGAACAAATTGGAAGGAAACGAAAAAGAAAAGAAATGGCAAAGCTGCTCTCACTCCTGACACATATGGTGAGGGAGAACGACCAAAGACACAAAGTTAAATGCATCCTGCTGCATAAAAATCATCACTTATATGATGAAAGTATCATTCTCTCTTATTATACATTCATATTATTTTATTATTTTAAGATGTTTGTATTAGTTCACTTTTCCTATTTTTTACACAAGAAATATACCAATGAGATTGAGCAAACTTAGGACCACCTTGTTGCCCGTGCCACATACTGAATTAGCTTGGTATTCTATAGATTATGATAAGATGAGGTGAGATTTTTACATTAAAACAATTAAGTATATCGTTTGAGAATCTAGCTTGTACACAAAACAATTCAGATAATTTTCATACGACAAAGCATTTTTCAATTTTACTGAATAATTAATTTGAACCATTGATTTTTCTCATATATATGTCATTTTTTCTCCTTAATTATTAATGTTCTGTAAAGTAAATGTTTGTCGTCGGGTTTCACTTTCTACTTCTTTCCACGTTTTTTAAAGGCCAGAGAGGAATCATATATAACTTTTGCTTTCTCTTTTAGAATTTACTATCGAGAACTTTAGGGGGAACCTCAAGCTAGCGCTGCAAGATTTCCAAGGACCAAGTTTATGTTACTCGTGGCCTTCATTCAGAATTCAAATTGTTGGTCCTGTCATAAAATACAGCAGGTAGATGCTCATTTTGGTTGATATATTTGAATTAAAGATGTCATAGAGTTGATTGATTTAAGAACTAAATTAAGTATACATAAATTTTGAGGAACCAAATTAATTACCATTTAAATATATTAAAGACGAACTAAATTGAATTAATAATTTTAGTTATTTTATGTATCTTTCTTATTTAAAATTATGAAATTTTTAACATTCATAAAAATATATTAAATTATTTAATAAATGAAGGGGAAAATGTCAATTCAATAATAAAAATTTAACCAGTCGAATATATATTTAAACACGATTAAAATAATAAAATCCAAATCATCGATTCGTAATTAATAATTTTATAACTAAACTATTTAATTTATTAATCAAATCAAGTAAATTATAAAATGTTTGATTCCGAGCATAAGCTTAACGTTTATACTATATATAACCCTAAAAATAAAGCGATCGAGAACAGCATGAAACAGAAAGGGACGGATTTCACACTAGATTTGAGGTATATAACTTATCACACGCATTTTGCTCAATTCACCATCATACATTTTAAAAAGTGGTGTGTGACTGTGTGTAACAACTACACTTTAATGACATGTACATATATAGCCAAAAAAACACCAACGTAACGTTCGTAAATAAGCTGATTTTGCTTTTAATATTATGATTTAGTTTTTTGCAAAAATACAAAACATAAACTATATATTGCCATTTATATATGCTTCATATTATTTTTTATCAGCAACAAAGAATTTTATTAATTACAGAGTAGAAAGAATTCTCTTACCCATAAACATTGCATATATTATCTTCTATCCATATATATGCTAAATTTTCATAATTTCATAGATTACTCGTTATGTTAAGTATCAGTGTAGTACTTCACGTGAATATATAGAGGGTGGATGCAACGAATTAAAATAATTTGTATGTCCAGTCATGCATTCACGTCTACGCTTTCTTTGCGCCATGACCATGTAAAGAAATCTGCAGTAAATATCGCTGCTTCCTTTAGAGCTTTTACTTGTGCTGATGTTTGCCTAACACAAAAAGAAATTTTACTTTAGGAGATGAGTTTCAAGAAGATCTTTTAGTTTTGATGGGTCCCTTAATTGACGAAAGAGTACTCTGTGTGTTTCAAGTTTGAACCGCAACGTATACACAAACGCTTTTTCCTTCTCCCTTCATGTTTTAATTAAATTGCATGCACATACCACTTATGAAAATGATTAATCAACTTCTACCAATTAATGATTTCGCGAAGCTGCAGTGCTGCACGTTACTTTCTAAAGGCATGTATGTACGGCTTTTGTGTCCGCCATATTTAGGGAATTAAGGAGGGAAATTCAATTTCTTATTGAATATTTTGAGCTTTAGACATTTTATAGTAGAGGTTCTCTTAATTTTCTTATTTGGTTTTTTATAAAGAGAGTGATACTAGGAGGCAGACACATCTTTATTGCTTTATTCCGAATTAGATTCGAGCTTTTCCTGGTGTATTAATTATTAGAGCAAAGATGTGCTTATCTCATCTTAGAGAGAGAAAGAGTAACTTGCATGCATGTTAATTAATGCTTTAAACTTAAAGGAACATGCATGCAATAAAGCTATAAGCTCAAGGTGAAAGAAGGGTAATTTCATAGTAGTTTCTGAAGGGAATAAAGACGGGACTAAATAGAGAATGAGAAGACAAGAATAAACATTTTCGGTTCTTTTATTACTTTACTCTTTTTAAGTAACTGCGTACCATACCCAAACTCCTAGCTAGCCATATATACTTCCTCTCAGTATATATATATATATAGGAGAGAGAAAGACAACCCACTATAATTATACATCCCATTTTATATATTTACACTATATATGATCGTGTAAAAGATACGATACCTATAGCTTTCGATATCTTACAATCAAATATTAGGAGAATCTTTAAACTATTGTTCTTAGATTGATATTGTATTTAAAATAAACAATAAAAAAGAGAGAATGAGTTAAGACGAAGTTAACAAGCTAGAGGAAGTATCCGTTTTCATATTCTATAATTTAAAATTTAAAGAAGATCAAAAAAGGTGATATTCAGTTCTTTGGCTTTATGGAAGATTTTGGATGCTTTTGAAAGGAGCATATATATGGAGAGAGTATAAGTGTACTACCAATGTTATGGTTTCTTGGTATGCCTTAGATTTGGTCCCGTAAAGAAGTCGCAGGAGGAATGGTGGTAGTGCAAGGACGAATATAACAACATGCTCTTATCGACCTTTTTCAGATTCTTCCACAGACCCCACCAATTGGTTACTTTAAGTTTGTGCTTTCATTCTCCTGTAGAGATGTTGAATCGCACGTATTTTGTTAAGCCATTTTAGAAACTGTTCTGGCCCGTCAAGCCTACTTAGATTCGTGTAAGCAAATAAATTAAGTAATATATATGTAAGCTTATATAGTATTACTAAGTCCAATTATTTGTTATTTGACCATAACCCAACGTCCTTTATGACTCGAGAAATTTTCTCACTAGAAACCAAAGCTTATGTAGGATTATGAACATAATTCGTTAATAACAAATATAGCAAATCAAGGGATTCGCTTCATACTTCATGCATAGGCACCTGTCACACATTTTAATCTATGAGAAATTCAGAAAGTCAGCATTCTCAGTAACGACCTAATTCCTCACTCGGGACCTCATTGGATTCACAAGGGAAAGAATCCAAGCTTTGGGATATTGGGCTAGGTAATCATCAACAAGACTCCCATTGCCAAGACAATGAAGGTTAAATTCTTGCTCGTTGACCGTCCATAAACACACAATGTCATCCACAGGAAATCATGATTAGTGCTCGAGGAAATAGTCCTCACACCTTATATTAATCATTGTGTAATCCTGTAAAACTCTCATTTTTAATGCTTATTTTGGTTAGACATAGAATGATTTAGGGTTTTTAGTTAGAAAAAGGGACTAAATGTTAAAGATTATATTGAATTTGTCTTCGATCTTTAATTGACTAATAATTACTTGAATTGAAAGCTTTAATCATTATTGTTTCTCTAATTAGCGATCACTGTGACTTGTTGTCCTGTGTTCTATTTTGTATTCTAATTTTTTTCTCTCTTGGAAATCACTTAATTTTTTTTTTATATAGGAACGGACTTATAATATTTCACTATTCAAACTTTCAGCAATGCTGGCAGGAACAGCATCATATTAGCAGTGGCCAGCTTGAAACTTGCATTGGTTTCAGAAATGCTAAAAATTATTTCATGCTTATATTTTTTTTAAAGGCTACAATTTTTTTTTCGTTCAAACATAATCCTTTTGGAAGAAAAAAATATTGCTTCCTTTTAATGAGTATCATAATCTGCGTTTCAAAGATCTTAACAGTTAGTTTTGCCTCATAACGTGTACTCTATTAAGAAAAGGTATAATCAAATATGTGTACATAGTAATCTAATACGTTGAGGCCAGAGCTGTTTTAGAAAAAATCTTATTTTATGGACCAAAAAAACGAACATATTGTAGAGGAAGTTACACAAAGAAAATTAACTTTAGGCCTTATCATTCAAGTGCAAGTTTTTTTTGTCTGCATATCCCTAAATAGTATTTGCGTTTATGCATCTTCTTCTTGTAAAAAAAAAAAGATCTTGGACCTTTCTATTTGTTTTAAGTTTCTAAAAATAATATTTTAGGCCCAAATTAGCGCGGGCAAATGCATGGTTTGGAGCGAATGCTAAGATGTACACTGCCCACTAATCCAGAATATAAATTCTTGCCGCTGTTCATGAGAACTTTGTTTAGTTATCCTTCTTTCATGAATCTACCTCTCAATCCCAATGAAATGGTGGAATCATTTGGAGATGCTGATGCCTGACAGTATATGCTCCATTCCACATACATGTGGCTATAATGACTCGGGTGTCTTGTCATTTGCTTGAAATGGTTGGTTGTCAATTTTTGGAATGAAATATATATTTGACCGAGCTTAATTTTTATACATTTTTTATGAAAAACTATTCACATTATCAACTAATTAAATATGAGCATAAATACTACTTTTAAAATAATTACAAATTTAATCTTACAATTATATAATTAATATATTCTAATTAAATTCTTTAAATTTCCCACTATTAAAAAAATTAGCTTGATTCATCACATCATGATATACAGCAGGAAGATGTAATAAATGCTTAAATTAAAATTTGTTAAGTGAAAACTTAAGTTTGGAAAAGTAACTCAAGTGTTGCTTTTTACAAATCTTAATTTCTTTGTTTCACTAATAACTACTATTTTAAATATATCATGGCACGGAATTTTCATGTTTAGTCGTAATTTTGAAAGTAATCAAACATATCACTGAAATAAATTTACTCTCCAAACTCCCAAAAAAAATAAAACTTAGTCACAGCAAAGCGCAAGCGTGAGTAGTTTCCTGACCAAAAAAAGTTTGAAATATTTTCACAATCATTCCAATTTCCAAGCAGAAACACGAGGATCAATTAAGGGGCAGCAACCAATTGACATGTTGACCATTGAGCAACAACAGTAACAAATTTTATCTTTACTGATTTCAGGCTCGACTGTAGAAGCCAGTTTAACCGTTTCCTTTATTATTATTAGGTTCAATCGAGTCTAATCAGCCATTAGTCCGGACCAAGCGTTGATGTAAATCAAAGGTGTAACTAAACCAGTCAAACCCAGTCAAAAACAATGGAAGAGTAGCATAAAACAGTATCACTAGGGTGAATCGGGGTAAAACATTGAATTTGATTTCAAACTAAAGACTCTTCTCGACTCAAGTAAAAAGTCTACTGAATTTATCCATGAGTTTAATTGAGAATTAACTCATTTTCTCTATCTAGAATTGAAAACTTTTGAGAGTCAATTGGTTAACTCGGGAGTTTGACAACAATATTGCATAGTATTCGGGGTACAAATTAGGTAGGTGATTTGGCTATGGTTTTGTGTCAGTAAAGACAAGTAAACATTAGGTCACCACCTGATCTCACATAAATAATGCTTTAACTTGCACGAGGATTCCATTCGATTAACAAACATGCAAAAGGCAAATATATGTACAAGAAACTACATGTTCCTCTTAACCTGTAACACAACATTGGAGAAACCTTCTCTCCTATCTTTCTTTCTTTCTATGCATCCTCTCTTCATGAAACACAATTGTACCGACTTTGGGAAATTATCAAACTTCACTTATTTTCATCATCATCTTCTGTACAGGCCACCTGCTTGACAGCATATCAAGATGACTTAGCAAGCACGTGACTCAGAAACCGGCAACCGCCTGGTCATTGGTACACTACTGCCGGATACTTTTAAGGATGCAAACAGACAAGATAATCTTGCAATCATGGGCTTAGTCTTCAGCATTTTAGGAACTATCGCCAGTTCCATACCAGCATCACCTGTGCTATGATAGCCTTCAAGATCAGCTTTGGTTATAAGTACTGCATCCCCAGAGGGGGAGTATGGTAAAGGAGAAGGCCTTCGCTTGTTATAGTTTTGAACAGCCTGCTTACAACGCAAGCAAAAATTACAGAATCCAAATGCCGAGGAACGAAATAATTACAAAAAAAGTACTACAAAAGTTGCATTGAATCAGTAGCCTTGTAGAGGGAAGGGGACACACAAAAAGGACTTGGTTATACCTTCCACTGTGACGGTGCTAGTAGCACTCTAGGTCTTCGAGACCGAACATATTCCAGGGCAGTAGCAGGCGTCATGTGTTTGTATTCAACCTAGAAAACACAAGTAGACCGCAAGGAAAACATTCAGCACCTTGAAGCCTTCAATGATGGTACAACTCAGTCATAAAGATAATCACTTACCAGATAACAAAGCACAATTGTTGTACTCCTCCCCCGACCAGCTTTACAGTGAACATAAGTAGTTTTACCGCAAGTTGCATTCTCTGCCATAATACAAAGGAAATACACATACGACTATATTTCACCACCAACAACCAAAAAATAACAAAGAACCACATAGACATGCATTTACACCCCACACTTTCCCGAAATTAAATTGAAAAGAAAACACCCACGATGAATGAACTGCACAGCCCGGTTGATATCCACAAATGAGGGGGCAAAGAGATAATCTCTGGTGGGAATCACCAAATGATCAATCCCGTGAGCCTGAAACAAACCAAGATATCATCAATGGTCTATTTCTCCTAAAAACAAATATACTAAAATACATTGTGAAACTATTATTTCTGTATCCATTAAACACAAACCACACATTACCAACATCAGAGATTTGACAAGTTTCCAACTGCAAGTAGGATTTAGTAGCACACAAAGTGCAAAAACAGACATTCCAATAAAAGAAAGGGGATATTGCTGACCCGATACAACGACGATGGCACCAAGGTTTCATAGGGCTCGTTGAGAGTAATCACACCACCCACACCAAGCTTCTTCAAGTGAGGAACGTCTTTGGGGAACGGAACAGCGCCCAGTAACAAAAACTAGCAATGACAACAAACAAAATTTCAGTAAAACCTCAATTACGAGTATCAGCAAACAAGGCACAAATCCATCAACGGGTTATACAACAATTCAAAACAACAAAACCACGATTAATCAAGAACGAAAATGAATAGGATTGAGAGAGAGAGAGAGAGTAAAACCTCGTCAATTTGATCCCACCACCTGAACTCAGCTTCAATCTTGTTACGAAGCACATTATACAAGAGTGTGGGATAGAACAGGATCCGAGCACCTGCTCCAACCAACGCTCTCTTGGCATCAACGCTCACAATCTGCCTCTCAAACTTCTCTTCATGGTCCCTACTACACTCTCCATCGTCCAATTCCTCGATCTTCATCGCACGCGCCAAACTAAACCCTAAAACCGCAACACCGATCCCAATTTGGTTCGGTTAGAAACATGAAAATTGAAGGGAATCGAAAAGCAATCGTACCTTAACGCTGACTTGGAAACGAAGGAAGACTCGAATTTGGGAGAAACGAGATCGATGGGAAAAAGAGAAAAGCACGAAGTTTGGGGGCTGAGAGTGGTGAGATGTTCATAAATCATAAGAAAGAGTACTCCTAGAGTGTGGAAGGTCCTTTAACTAAAATGCCCTTGCTACTCCACAAAATTACCCTTCTATTATTGCTGGAAACCATGCCTAAAGGGTGTGCTTTTTAGTAAGTGTCATTTACTAGGTAGATTATTAGTCAATGGTCCAAATTCATGAAATAATAAATAAATTATTAATTATTATTTGCAGGTCATTCAAGAAATTTAATTTATTAATTGTTCTAAAATTTGTAGAGATATTATCTTCACTGTTTAGTGTGTAAAACAAATAATTAATATTTATGTTGATGGCTAAAGATGGTCAAATATTTTACTCTTTTCTTTAGTGTCTCCTTTCTTAATACTTGACAAAATAATCTTTCAAAATGGAGATCCCTACAAAAAGATATTCTAACCCTCAAGTTACATTTTGGCGTCAAAAGCAAGGGTGACCGTACATAGTGTGAAAGAGAGTCATGGTCTCGTGCTTTTTTAATCTAATTTTTTTTAGTACGTAAAATGTATAATATTTTAATAATAAAATAATTATTTTTATTTAAAGAGTTTGATTGTATAAAATAATAATATTGAAGTAATAATTTTTTATTTTATTTTATTTTTGATAAATAATTTTTCCTTTTTTATAGTATTTATTGTGAAAATAATGACATTTTTCTCTCTTTTAAGACACATATACTGTTTTTTATAAATATTATTTTTCTTTTAAGGATAGTTTTGAAAATAAAAATATTAATTTAAGGTAAATTTAATACTATTAATTAAATTAATCAAATTCTTTAATGCTGTTAAAATAGTTAATCTTACCTTATAATAAAAATTGAAGGTAGTGTTACTTTAGAAATACTCAGTTAAATAGTAATTATAATTAATGAGTCTACTCATAATTTAAAACGTAAATTTTTCTGACAAATGAATGTAGCTTATACTTTTTGGTCTTTTCGTTAAAAAAACTAATTAATAAAAAAATAGTTAAATTATTTAATTTTAATTATTAATGTAATAAGTTTAAATTTTATTCCATAAATATCTATAAAATAATATATATGAAATTATTCTCATTCTCAATCACATTTATTACATATAATAATGATAGAGAGATGGATAAAAAATAATATTGTAAAAATTAGTATGGATTCTTATAATCCCATCTCTATTTAGCCAATAATTAGCTTACAACACTAAAGTGATTAATTAAGGTTAAATATTAATTTGTAACTTAACGTATGCATACGTGGGATTTTTTTTATTCATGGGGAGATAAAAAGAAAGCAAAGAGGATCAAGTTCTTAGAAAATCTGTTAAAAAAATAAAGTTCTTTGAAAAATCAATTCAAAGGAATAATATGTGCAAAATGAAAAATTAAGAATTCCATTATATATAGTTATACAAATCAAAATATGCAATTGACTGCTACATTGTTATTATATATACACGATAGTATAAAATTTATATATGATAGTTATTAATATATATTATAAAGATTTATTATATATGCGGATAAGCCCAATTGTACTTTTAATGGATAAAGTGACTTATTTTATTTTTGTTAGGAACTAAACAAAACAAAAGGAAACTTCATTACCGGGCAGGACAAGGTTACTGGGGTCCCCACAAGATCATCCCGTTAAATAAGGAAACAAGAGAAGAAGGATCTTCATCTAATTGAAAATATATAATTACAAAATTTTGTGTCTATAGAAGCCAAACAAAATAGTCATGGATTGTTTTGAATATATTGATATGGCTATTTATTAGATAAATAATATAGTTTTCTTATAATTGATTGTATATCAAATATATAAATTTAAAATATTACTAAAAGTTTTATGTTTTTTTTTTCAAAATAAAATGATAAAATCCAAACAAAATATAATTGGTGAATTTTTAAGATGGAATCCGGTTACAATTACCGTCTTTAATGAAGATCAAATTGAGTTCAATAATTCAATAAGGATACATCCGATGTTTGGTAATTAGTTTAAGAACGGTATAATTCCAATGTTGGTAATCAATCTAATATTTATAAATGAAAAAAAAAATCTTACAAGAGTGCAGATTTTTTTATATATATAGAAAGAGATCGAGATGTGAAAAGAACATTCATTTTTTTATTATTATTTTCTTTTATGGAGGAAGGTGCTGTGCTATATTGTTTTTGTCCATAGATGAATGCTAATATGCAATGATGTACATCCATAATGAAGAAGAACGTCTATTTACCTAGACTGTGACAAATTAGGTGTTTGTATAATAAAGCCAATTCTAAACTGGACCGCATTTAAAAATAATCATTTTCAATTCAATTGGTAACCAGGATTACGTTTGCTAGTTTCTATCCATTGAGTGGCAAAATATGCTATCACTACAGGTTATGTTGAATAATTCCATGAAATATATCTGTTTAAGATAATAAGATCAAGATAAATATATTTTATTCCAACTTTTTTATTTAATATGAGTATAAATAATTATTTTATTTATCACCAAACATTTGGATACTTGTGTGACATTTGGTGATATAACAAAAAAAAATAACAAAGGGATTGTTAGTTAATTATTCATTGACGCATGAATCAATAATTTCATCTAATATTGTTTTTTTCGGATGTTCATTTTTATTGTTTTATTGATCAATTGTGTTGAAATTTAAAATAAATTTAGGCATATTTAGGCTATCTCAATTAGAAAATTAAATGAAAGAATGAAATCTTATTTGTCCATTTCCTTTAGAGTATGTTTGGATGGAGAAATTTAATAGGGTAATTCAATTTTTTAAAGGATTTTAATTACTTTTCAATTAAATAGGATGTTTGGATAAAAATTTGAAAAGAAATTGAAATTTGAGTATTTTGATAAGGGATTTTAGTTAACTTAAATATTTGCATTTCAAATTCTTTCATTTATGAAAAAAATTCAAATTCTTTTCTGCTTTGTAGGATACACAGCTTCTCTCAAAAACCTCATTCATTCTCTCACTATTCTCTCTCTTGCAATATGTTCTCGTGAAAACCTCTGCACTTGTTCAGCTGTCGGCGGTGGTTTCCGGTGACTGCATCGAAAAGTTTGTGCTGGTCATAAGCAAGGTCAATTCTCGCCTCTTCTCTCACTCTTGACTGCATCGAAAATCTCCTTCATTCTTGACTACAACGGAAAGTTTGATTGCATCAAAAACCTCTTTCATTCTTGCAAAGTTTCTCACTCTTCTCTCTCTCTTACAACAGTTTCTCCCTCTGCATTAAAGAATTGACCAAATACACACATTTTTTTTTAATATTTGAGTCTATATGATAATTAGGTTCATTTATAGGCTCAATCACAACATACGTGTGCTAGCCATCACATACCTTAACCAAAGCCGAAGGTCAACTGAACCAGAATCCCAAAGGGCTAGTTATGGGTCTAATTTTGGGTGGTCAAGTTTGAGGGGTATTTCTATTAACATTACCAATATTGCTATTCACACCACCAATGTGGGTAATTTTTTAATAATATTCAAAAATATCATTCCAATGAAAATATCCTTCTATTGTATTGTTGTGTACAAAATCTACCATGAAAACATATTTTTGTTGTAGTATAAGAGTGTGTGGGCAAAACATAAAACAAGAACACATTTTTATTATAGATTTTATACGTGGGAACCTGTTTCCATTTTATATATTGTATGCACCCACTATTCTATGACAAAAATACATTTTTATTGTAGATTTTGTATGTAGTTGTCATGTCATAGTGAAAATGTATTTCTGTTATAGTATAGGAGGTTTGTACAAAACCTAAAACACAAACACATTTCCACATAAAAAAGTTACAACAAAATCATGTTTTCGCATACAAAATCTTAAATGGATTGTTTAAGATTTTGTACACACCCCATGCATGTATAACGAAATCATGATTCTATCATGAGTTTTAAAAATTAAAAAAACAAAAACACATTTCCGCGTGCAATATTCACAATGAAAATGGGTTTTCACGCACAAAATTCACAATGGAAACATATTTTCGTTTTAGATTTTGTATGTATCCCATGTTTGTACAACAAACATGTGGCAAAAAATAAAATAAGTGAGAGAGGAAGGGAGAAGGATTGGAATTGTAGGAAAACCTCTGAAGGAGAGAATAGCCATTTACTAAAACTAGGTATTGTCAATAGTAATTTTGATAATGATAATAGTAACTCCCATTTTGAGTGGATTGGGTCTTTTGAGCCTAAAATAATCATAATCAATCCTAGTTTCTAACATTATATTAAATGATCTTTTTTATCACTATAAAATTTGTAAACGTATCTATTAATTTAGTTGAGAAAACTAACTATAATGAAGTTTTCTCTCTCATTTTGTGAGAAAATAAATATAAATCTCATTGGCTATAAATAGAAAATAAAATGAAAAACCAAATTACTAATTACAAAAATTGAAGTTTTAAAAAGAAAATTAACATATCTTAATGTTGTAAGTAACTTGGTATTAGCTCCTTGATAGAAGTTGACACTACTTGCAGGGTTAACAAATAACCTTCAACACCTCTACGAAGAAAAAACTTACGATTCCTAAGCAAGGGAATGATATAACTCATATAAGTAGTGAGTGGATGCAATGTAAGAAATGAAATTTAAATGGAGGAACAATTGTTTATTCTCTTCACAAACAGAGAAAAAATAATGATAAAATCTTTGTACCAGATGAAAGAATAATGATAAAAACTTGTTTTTGTAAAGATAACCGAAGCTATTAGAGTTTAAAATCTTGTTAGTGTTTGAATATTAGGAAAATTGTTGGAGAGAAGAGAGTGAGAGTGTGAGGTACACTATAGGAACATTAGTTGCATAGTAAAACTTGAAAACAGAAATTAATGTGAATAAGAATAGTAAAGAGAGGGAAATTTGTAAAACTTTATATAATAATAAATTCTAATTTATATTTCTGGTAGTTGAATTCTAATTTATATAATGAGGCGGATGGTATTTGATAAAAAAAAATATAAATAACCCATTGAAAATGATATTTGGATTAAATGTTGTCGTTTTTCTCTGCACAGCTACACTATTAACATAGGAATCCATCAGGAACCTATTAATTTTCTTTTCATTCGTCCAACCGTCCTAATCCTACAATGATACAAATGCTGGGCACCAACATTCGGATGAGATAAAGAGAGGAGGGAGTAGACGTAAAGGCCAAGCAAGAAAACATTTATGCATTGCAAGCAACTAACCCAAAAATCCTTGGCAAGAATTAAAGGTAGGACAGAATTTGCCTTTTTTTAAGTGTTTATATGATATTGTTTTCTAGTTAAAATTAGAATCTTTTTAACCTTTAATGTCCAAATTAGCAAAATAAAACTTTTAATTTTGATTGGAACACCACAACTAAAGTACTACACTTTTGTCTAATCACACCCATGTTACAATAATTCCAGAAGGTGACCACACCAGCAGTCCTATTCCTATTGGCGATAGCACATGGAACGCGAGGATCGATGTCAAAAGCAAAGAGTCCATTGATAGAGGCCAAATATTCTTATGTTACGGTGATTTATTTGAAATAAACAACCCCCGAGACTTATTCCAAGTTTAATCTTATCTTTGGAATTGTGTCACTTTCAGTTTTCCATCTGTTTAATTCCCTTAAAGTAAGATTTGGAATGAATTAACGGATGAATACCTAACTTAAGAACATGCATTAGACTTGTCCTACCTCTGCCGGTTTTTGCGGGGTGGGTTGGTAGGTAGCATCATCGTTATAAAATGTACTACTATAAGCTTGGTGGCTACTTTTTCGATCACCTTTTATTGGTTCTCTTTTCCTCCTTTTTCTTGTGAAGTGGAACAATAGTTCATGACCATCCATGGAACTTGGAAACTAGCTGTCCCATTAGTGGTCAAAATGGTGTGCGCTCTTCTTCCCTATCCTTTTCACACCAAGATCACTCCTTTTCTTTTCATGGTGCTGAAAATTTTAAGTTTAGATGAATTAGATTTTGAGAGCTCATTAGAATTATGACATACTACGAAGTTTAAAAAACACTTATACATTACCTTTTAACAAGTTCATGACATTGACAAACAAAAAACAGGTTCATGACTTCGATAATAGGTTTTAAACTCACGTTCTTATAAGATATGAGTATCATGTTTACTGATTGGATAACCTTTGTTGGCCAAGATCACTCCTCTAATCATTGGTTTCAGGACCGTTCTCCCATTATTTAGGCAAGGGAATTGAACCCTGCGCGTCCCACTAACTTTTGTTGAACTGTACATATTACAGCACAATATTGAATTCCACAAGAATACAATTTCAAATACAACATTATTTGAAAATAGAACGCTATATACTCCACTTTGGATCAACCCAAGTTGCTATGAAGCAATAAACCCTGCCCGAACTCCGTTACACCAATAATTAGTTTTGCACCATCATGTGTTTCAGTGGTTGACGATGTTTTAAGGAGCACGAGTTAGTCAAAGTATTTCGATTATTATAAGACAATTCTCTAATAAGTCTTTGATTACATCCTGAAATGTTTGATCGGGCAGTGCTTGTTTTTTTTAAGAAGACTACATTAGCATTGAAAAGTTAAGAGCTAGCTAGAAATTAAGACACAACTTTTCACGACCGTTGGCTGGTAGCTACCATCTGGCAACCATTTATCGCAACTTGAATTCCCTCTACCAGCCCCGCTGCTACAATTGCTTTTTTCTCCTTATTGCTGGTGGAAATCTGAAGGATTCAACCTCTCAAGTGACCTAACTTAACCAAACCTATGTGTGTTAATTATGCTATAGGCTCCTAGAGATGTTGTGCAAATCAAAGAGGACTAGAACGTTGAAAGAGCTCCCAAAGCTGCAGTCAGTAATCAGTACTCTAGTCTTGGCGTCTATTTCAAGTTTAACCAAGTGTGAAGAAACAGATTAATCAATACATATAATGACATTGGAGATGACTCGCTCTTACTTCACAATATGTTTTTGAGTAAATTAATTAATTAATAAACATAGGTTTAGTTAAATTAGGTACCTCCCAATCTTTTTACTCTGCTGTCTAGAGTTAATTAGCAGCATCAGTATCTTTAATTTTGCTCTACTTAACTTTTAATGACGGAGAGTTATAAGATCAACTTAGTCAAAAATATTTTAAATTTGAATTTATTCCACTAACAAAACTTAACCATTAACATACTAACATTTGTGATAAAAAAAATTACTAATAACTATAACCACACATGTTTTTGCTTACTATAAAAGCAACACAGCCAGTTATATTTTTTGCCTTTTTATCCCCTGCAATAGATACTGTATTTACCAACTCTCTTAATCTTTATCGCTATCTCCATCTTTAATTTAAATGGGAAGCGTAGCCGTAACATCAATGAAATATTGATGGTTATGTCTGCGCAATATACCGGCTTTTCATTAAATTTATGAGCTAGTAACTGTATATATACAGCCTATATCTTCTTAAAATAATGTACACATTTTTATTTATGTTTGGTCATATTAAGAACTACACCAAATATTAAAAAATCCAAATAAAAATATTAAGAGTTGCACCGCCCAATGCATACATCAACAATTCTTCTAATTTTGTTACACGTCTTAAGTTTGAATAAATGTAATTGTATTAAAAATGTATAGAAAAAAAACTTCACTGCTCATAATCATTATTCATAAAATTAAGAATTTTTTTTGTTACAAGATAATTAAGAGATAAAAACTAAAAAAAAAAAAAAGTTTCTAAAACTGAAAATTGTCAATCACATTAATTTAACTATTACGTGGAACACGTCTCACTTAAGTTTAGAAGTGAAGATGACAACAAATAATAAGTTTAGAGACTCAAATAGCACAATCGATAATTTTGAACATTTATTTATAATTTTCTTTGTTTTAGAATCCATTTGACGGCACTTAATGTTTTCAGAGACAAAAGGGTAATTTACTCTGATCATTTTATCCATTCCGATTTTAATTAATTGTTCAATGTTATGTGATATATCGATGTGAGTAGTCGTAGCCCCGAAAAGTTACACTAAAAGGTCACAGTATAATTATAAAAAAAACATATAAAAAAGTTATGCTAAAAGTTGTCCATTTATTAAAAATTATGCTCTCCATCACTTAAGATGTCTCGTAATTTCACAATCATAATTAAAAATAAGTGCAAATTTGTAATCATATTATTATCTACTAAAATATAGAAACATTTCAAAAATGTTTTAAAGGGCTTACCACGTGATTGTATCCTAATTTTATTTTATTGGTAGGTGTTTGAGAGCCTCAAATATTAATCCAACAGAAGTCAACATCGTCTGTGCTTATTCAAAGCTACAGCCCAAAAGCATTTTATAATGTAAACACTAAAAAATTTAACACTACTTTTCTTTTCACACCATTGAGTGACAAGAAGAAACCAGTGTATAATAATAAAATAAGTAACTTTATGTGACTATTTAAGTGAGTTATTTATGTGTCATTCCAAAAGAAAATGGTGAATGAAGAACCCAACCCCCAATCCAACCCATTTATGTCTTGAATGTAGAAACTTGATTTGGACAAGCTCAAGAGCATTCCATCAGTATCTTGAGCTCCAAATGGAGAACACCTGGATCCTGAGTTTTCACCTTCTCCTCCTCCTGCTCCATCCAAATGCAGCAAAAGGGGCCATCAGTGTTGGTGTTGGTGTTGGTGTGGGTGTTGGTGTTGGTGTTGGCATTGGCATTGGCAACAGCCCAGGCCCCTCTGGCTCCACTGGATCAAACCTGAAGAATGCCTTCACAGCACTCCAGGCATGGAAATCTGCCATCACTGATGACCCATTGAAGATTTTGGATACTTGGGTTGGTTCCAATGTGTGTTCCTACAAAGGTGTCTTCTGTGCAAACTCTGAGGATGATAATGGAATCGTGACAACAGCAGCAACTGAGTCTTCTGTTGTTGCAGGAATAGATCTCAACCATGCAAACCTCCAAGGGACTCTTGTCAAAGAGCTCTCTTTGCTCTCTGACATCACACTTTTCCACCTCAACAGCAACAGGTTTTCTGGCTCACTTCCTGACACATTCAGGGACCTCACTTCACTCGAAGAGTTGGACCTCAGCAACAACCAACTCTCAGGCCCTTTCCCCATGGCCACTCTATCCATGCCAAACCTCATCTACTTGGACCTCAGATTCAACAACTTCTCTGGCCAACTTCCTGATCAACTCTTCAACAAGAAACTTGATGCTATATTCCTCAACAACAACAACTTTGGAGGTGAAATTCCAGACAATTTGGGAAACTCACCTGCCTCAGTGATCAACTTGGCCAACAACAAGTTGAGCGGAAGCATCCCTTTCAGCTTTGGCTTCATGGGTTCAAGACTAAAGGAGATTCTCTTCCTTAACAACCAGTTAACAGGTTGCATTCCCCAGGGAGTAGGGATCTTCACTGAGATGCAAGTTTTTGATGTCAGTTTCAACTCACTCATGGGCCATTTGCCTGACACAATGAGTTGCTTGCAAGACATAGAGGTTCTTAATTTGGCACATAACAAGCTTTCTGGGGAATTATCCGAAGTGGTATGCTCCTTGAGAAGCCTATTAAATCTAACCGTTGCTTACAATTTCTTCTCTGGGCTGAGCCAGGAATGTTCAAGGCTATTCAGTGTGGGGTTTGATTTCTCGGATAACTGTATTCCTGGAAGGGATATGCAAAGACCACAACCAGAGTGCTCTATAATCCCTGGTGGTAGTCTAAATTGTCTTAGAATTCCTACTCCAAAGCCTCTTGTTTGCGCTGCAACTTTGTCTAAGCACACAAATTCACGTTCCTCTTCTCCCTGATGGATTGGCGGCTACTACAGGTTCGTTGGTCGTGGATTCGGTATACAAGATGTGCCTTGATTTGATGGTGTTAACAAACAAGATAATTTATATGTCACGTGGCATGCTTGCTTGATTTCATTGCCACAATCGGTGTACAACTACCACGGCTTTTTAATTTAGATTGTGTATTCAGTATTCTGCTTCGTTCCCCTCATAAATACTATGGCAACTCCCTACTTCATTGCTTGTGTTGTTTGTCACTACTGAAACTTGATCCCATAGTTACGTTATAGGCTACTTACCTAAATTACGCAAGTTACGTCAAATTTTTCTTTTACCTGTCCAAAAAAACATTGCCAGGAGTTTGCTTGTCAAACTGCTACATTCATTTGGTTGTTCGCTCTAGCTATGTAACACAATTGACATTTATTAGACAGCAATTAATGCGAATAAAAATGAGAATAAATTTACACTTCAAAAGAAGTATCATCGATTCAGATAACCTAACAGCTTAGGCATTTTATTTTTTTTGTGTTATTGGGTGAAAAAACTGGTAATGTTTAAGTAGTATTTCTAACATAACTAATGATGCCACTAAAATCTCTTCAGGTTAATAACTAAATCCTACTATACCGGACATGGTTTTCCTATAAAAAGTTATCGAGGGCTTTTACAACTAATAGTCAAGAAAAAAAAAATAGATAGCAATGATCTTCATTCTTCATAACAGAAAATGTAATTTCCCTGATAATTAAGGTGAAAGGTTTTGAACTAAGACTTTGAAAGATCGTGTAGCCACTTCATAACTGGACAAGCCATTATATTCATCTCCTAAACTGTATTGAATCCTTAGAGTCTTTGTTTTCATTAACAAAGAATTTCAAGTTATCATCAGTACGTAGCAAGATGTGAAACAAGGTATAAACATGATGAACATAAGCAAGAAAATTCATATAAACAATTGTGTTGGTTATACCATTCGATGAATTCAGTTGAAGCAGATTATGTGTTTTATGTTTTTTCTTTCTTGTGTTGAAGTTCCCACTTTTTGTAAACAAAATGCATGTTGAACACATTTTGGTGACGAAAGAATAGATGTCATTTTCGTCACGAGTTGCCTTAATAATAACAACTACTTAAGTTGCAAAAATTTTGTAGTCAACCAAAATTCCATATGTGAGAGTTATTTATACAATTTAAAGAGTAACAAAAGAATAATTGAAGATAAATATGAAATTTAGAAGAGTATAATTAGTTAAAAATTGAAAATGAAAAATGAAATAAATACTAATATTTTGAGAGTTAATAAAATAAAATATATTAAATTAATGTGTATAAAATAATATTCTTCAACAATTGATTAAAACACACTTCTCACCAGAAATATGTTAAACAGTTGTGAACTAATATATCATAAGGAGAAATAAAAAAATAAGGATTATCCATTAATAAAAATAAAAATAAAATCTATTTATTATATAAAAATGAATGCAAAACCACTTTTGTGCAAACAAAACACAAAATTTACTAAAAGAGTACTGTTTTTAAAAAAAAATTACAACCAAGGTTATGAAACTGAAAAGTAATTATTTATATGGCATACTGACTGCTTAGTTATTAAATCAAGTGTCAAACTATTAATAACATTTCATTAGTCTAAAGATATTTATGGATTAGATTAAATTAATTTTGAGAAGAAAAGTCATATAATTTAATCCTATTGATTTTCTAATTTTACGATACAATTCATTTGATTTTAAATTTATGATACAATTGCATCCAATTCAATTAATTTTTTTGTTTTAATTATACTTTTTTTAAAAAGTAGTAAATAAACTTAAATACATATTTAATTAATGTTCTCCTTACCAAAAAAAAGAGTCCTTACCAAAAAACCAGTGTTCTCTACTTATTAAAATTTATTTTTCTTTGCATAAAAAATATTTTTCTTATTTTTATTTTTAATTAAACTTAGATATAAAATTAAAAACATAAATGTATATCATTACTATTATTATTATTATTGAATAAGTACTCATAAATTATCGATAACATGATATTAATTTAATATATAATAATAATTTTATTTAATAATTAAATATATTTTACATACTTCAATTACTATTAGAAATTTTTAATCAAAATATTCAATAAAAAATGTTGGTCATTTTTATTATAAATAAACCAATACAAACCAAATAAGAATGATGTACAAAATAAATAAGTAAAAAATCATAATCATTGAATATTTCAAATAAGAGAAGAAATGGAATTATAATCAGATATTTGCAAACAAATATTTATAAACAGAGATGTGCATTTAATCTTTTGTACATTTCAAATCTTCCGTTGAGATTTACATACCCAATAACCGGACAATGTTGTTCAGCTGTTAAATCACACATACCCCTAACGCAACCTGTTGAAAAAACCCAACTGGAAGGGACTATAGCAACTGCCTGCGATATCTTTATGCAACACTGTGATTAGCTAGAGTAGAGGTAGGCCTATGAACCTTAACAACCCAAATTAATCGGATAAAACTAAAAGCACTCCCAGATGAAGGCAAAAAGAAGGTGAGACAAAATCAGAAGGAGGGGTGAAATTTTGGATTGCAGCTGCACATATCTGCTCAAACCAAAACAACTCACTTCTACACTCTAGTGAGCTAGGAACATATGCTACCATCTGAGAGGGTTGGAAGATAATGTAGTCAGAGGATGAGAATCCTTAAGTCGTGTGTGTTGAGAGTTAAATGACTCTCTCAACTAGCAAGAAAAGAACATTACCCGTGCATGAACTCTTGATTGGATGCAAGCTATGAAAAGGAATCTTGTTCATGATAGCAAAGCTCCTTTCTAAGTTTATGTGAGAAAAGCCTGCAAGCATCCATGCTAAGATCAACAGAAGCAGAGAGCGCAATGAAGAGAGCAGCATCAGCCATGCACGTGACATGCTGTGCCCCAACTTGCACAACAGGTTTGCTAACTTTGCCTTCACCATCCACAGTTGAACCCATCACAAAGCCTTCTTCCCCTGGCAACCTTGAACCCAATCCAGCATCCTTCATGACCTTGTAATCAATGCAGAACTGGCCACCCTTTTTGACGCTCATTGTGCCTTCGGCAATGGGTATTCTATTGGCTGGTCCATTGTCAGAGAAAAGCTCAACCTTGTAGCCCAAGCCATCAACGGGACCTCTTTCTCGCCACGCCTCGAGACGACCCCATGGCTTCCAGCTACTCTCTGAGGCCCCGTTGGGGCGGAGAATGAGCCAGGCACCGGGGTTTGATCGGGACACGCGATCTGAGCCAGGGGATGGGACAAACGGTGTCACCATGGAGGCTGCAGCAA
Source organism: Glycine max (assembly GCF_000004515.6). Classification (NCBI taxonomy): domain Eukaryota; kingdom Viridiplantae; phylum Streptophyta; class Magnoliopsida; order Fabales; family Fabaceae; genus Glycine; species Glycine max. Next base: position 40,462,648 of record NC_038241.2, read on the forward strand.
CTGGTGAGCCAGAGAGATCATGAATCATTATCATCCAACCCTTTCTGTCCCTTCCTTGATGCTCTTTCTCACCTGTGGTGGATCTTCTCCACCCACTTCGATTCTTTGTAAAATCTGATGGAAGAGACCTGAGTTTTCAATTAGAGGAAAGCAAATTCATAACAATGAACATTTGTAAAATAAATTAACATTACATGGTCCAAAACCATTATGGTCTCGACCAATTTTCACTTAAATTGAAAATAGCAGTTAAATGTCAAGTAAAGATTGGAGGGATACGTAGTTCAGAAACATATGATAATTTCTCGTTTTGAAATGTATGTAGACTATGGGAAGAAAATGTAATAGGAAAAAAAGACAGAGAAATAGAAAGAAAATAAAGTAAAAAAGAGCTGAAGGAGAACAATGACTGTATCATTGGGTGTTAACAAACATAATGAAATTGTCGAACAGTGATGGCATAATTAATCAACTTGTAATCAGTAAGAAACAGTGACTGCTGCCTAGTTGCTGTCACATGGGATGGAATCCTAGGTAGTATATGTTTTCCCTTTTCAAGTTTTGAAGATCTTAACTTGTCTGCTTTACCGAACATGGGCATGCAGTAACAATTAGTGGAAGTCCCATTTATTATTATTATTATTATTATTATTATTATTAGCTCTTAAACGGAATTATGTAGTTCTAGTTTTGGATGTGGGCTTTTTCATTTGAAGGGTAAAAAAAATGAAGGACCAAAAGTTTAAGTATAAGCAAAAAGGAAAAGAAGTGCAAAATTAAATTTGAGTAATGGATTCTTGAATTGCGCGAAAACCAGCTGAGCCGGTAATTACGAAAAAGAAAAGGCCATAAGAGAGTTTAGTTTAAAATCATGAGATATAGATATTATGGTTCAAGTGGAGGAGACAGTTCGTCTTCACTAAGTCGTCACAATTAAGATTGTCTTTTTTCGTAAACCTCAAGTTAATCATCATAAAATTGGCAAAACCAAAAGGATTAAAAGATAAAAACGGTTTTATCTATAAAAAAAAAAAAGCTTAAAGATAACTTAATTGAAGCATGGAAATTGTAAAACCGGTACCATGTTGATGTTAAGGAAAGGTGATAATTGTAACGTCAATTACCGTTTTCTAAAACTGGAATTATCATCCAGGCAATGGAAAACGACAGATGAAAACGAAAATTTCGCAGAGGCACTGTCACTTTTCATGTTTATTTCAACAGAAAAAGAAAGAAAAAAACAGTAGGTAATGATATCCACCGACAAGGAAAATGAATTCAGTTCAATAAGGCATGGCCCAACCAGACACCCACATGCCTAAACTAAAAATTAGACATCGTATTGTTCCTAGAATAAGATCGTAGTACAATTTTCTGTGTACATTATTCATTATAAAAAAAATGTTGCATAAACAATACTACGACTAGATCAAATTAACAGGATGCATTACCAAATTCCCCTGTATCTAAAATTTTATTGAATTATTTTAATTTATTTCCGTATTAAAAGAGAGAGTAAGTGGACTGACCGGGATCTGTAGTTGCGATCCGCACTGAACTTGCAACTGAAAATGGGTTGTCTTATATTTCCCTGAATTTGGAAAACCACGGGGCTGCATTCCGGTTCGCCTCCGAACTGAAAGACGAAGCGAGGGTCCGGTTCGGAGCGGACCACGAGGTGAAGCTGGGCGGATGGTTTATTATTATTATTATTGTGGGGCCCACCACGGAGGTTGAGCCAGCCGTTATGGAAGGTGTTGGAGTGAGAGAGGGCAGCGGGGAGGTTAATGGTGAGGTGGAGGCTGCCCAAAAGCTTGGCGCCGCGGACCCCGCAGGAGCGGCCCATTGGGCCGTTGTAGACGGAGAGAGCGAGGGTGAGGGGCTTGGCGGAGAGGCGGCGGAGGGCGGCGGGGTCGAGGTGGAAGGCGGGGGCGGAGGTGGTGGTGTCGGGGGCAGAGGCGGAGGAAGAGAGAGGGAGGAGGGCGGTGTGGGAAGGGAAAGTGTTGATACGGATTTTGCAGAAGCAGGGGGTGGTGGAAGGGTGGACACCGGAGAGGGGTGGGGGTTTGGCCGGAGAGGAAGGGAGCTTGAGAGCGAGGGATTCCACCAAGAGGCGAAGGAAGGGGCAAGGGTCCATGACTCTGGCTCAGACATTGGGAACATCTACCTTTGTGGACTACAAATATGGCTGTCGGCTTCGGGTTAAAAACACAATCTTTCTTTTTTGGCTGTTTTCGCGGGAAAAATCACTCCATCACAGTACTATCACGACGATATTGTAATATATAAAAAATTAAATACTTAATTTTGTTAACTTTAATTAATAATATCATATATTTAAATTTTATTTCAAAAATACTCATTGAATCAAATAATTTAAGTGGTGGTTATATGACACTGCTTGTTTTTTTAAGAGATAATTTGTTTCACCAATAATATAACTTATCTCATCAGTAATTTTTACAATAAATAAGAGTATAAAAATAAATTAGTAATTAATGCATTTAAAGGTAATATATGCTTCTTATTTGAAAACAAAAAAAAAATATTCTAATTTGTTTCTTGTATATAAAAATATAACATTTATTTAATCTAATGAGTATTTAGAATTTATTTTAAATTAGGTATCACACTTAAAAGTTAAAGAGTAATCTCATGTGATATTCAGATTTATTTAAGAGGTTAATCTTTTTTAACACATTTTTTCTATATTAATGAGTTAAGGATCTAATCCATAATCATATATTTAAAGGATAAAATTATCTATGTTATATTATATTAATTTAAAATAAGTTTTATACACATAAGAGAATAGAATAAAAAAAATGAGATATTACTCAAATTCACACGATGAACATTTTGCTATATGCATGTCAATTAACAAGAGTCATTTTAATAATATCACCTTATTATATATATATATATATAAATTATTTTTTATCCTTAAAGTGAATATTAATTTATTGGCATTGTGAATAATTAATTATATTTTATATTTTTAACTATATATCTATAACAGATAATCATAATTAATAATTAAAAATATTATATTCAAATGAATAAAAAATACATATAATATTTAAATATTTTATAAAAATGTTCATAAATAAAGTTTAACTGTGCATATTTGGAGAGACAAAGGGTCTATTCTGTGCTAGAATTTTAGAATCTTAATAATACTAATAATATTTCTTCATTCTCTTCTCTCATCATACTAATGCTACACTATTACTTATTACTAATGCATACCACCATAAGGTATTTATTTTTTGCACGTACCGTAGATATTATAGAGTAGACGTGTCTGTTTTCTTAAGGTATGTTATTTTTTAATTTAGAAGTAGTTTTCTTTAGAAAAAATGACAAGTAGTTTTTTTTTTAATTTTCAATTAAGAAAGGTATAAAACATTCTTTTTAGCCCCGAACCATTGTTGTGTTATAAGGCCTCTTTATTATAAATATACATACATACATATATATATATATATATATATATATATATATATATATATATATATATAACATGTTATGTATATAGAGTATACACCAAATATCCTTTTATATTTAATAAAATCTTTCATTTCAACTACATTATTTTATGAACAAGTCTTATATCCATTACATTACTTAAGTAATTCAAATTTAATTTCACTTGGATTGGTAACGTTGGTAGAGGTATATATTTATAAAAAAAAAGTATTTGGGATATTAAATTTATATTGTTTTGTTTTAAAGGTTGTTAACTAGAAAATATTTATTTAAAATAGAAATCTACTCTATTTTTCTCTGATATCCCAATTCTTAAGTACAGCACAAGCAAATTTGGAGAGGCAAATTAAAGGGTCTATACTATACTCCCCCATTTTACTAAACTGATGGGATCGTTTCTACTTCTCATCATCGTCTCGTTACTATAAAATAGTTTTTCAGTTTTATGCATTAAATAAGAAATGAACTTTTTTTGTTATGTTAAAACCCAAATATATTATACATTTATTTCAATTAATTATTAATGTTTAAAATATATTTAATGTTCCTTTAATATATTTAATACATTGAATAATTTTTTTTTATAAAATTACATTCTCATTTAAAATATATACGTAGTCTATCTCTAATTATTTTGTATAATTCTCAGTAATTATAATAAGTTTATCTCTAATTATTTTGCATAATCCTTTTTAACACTTACTTTTGTATCTGTTGAGAAAAGTTTATTTATTCTCTCTCTCTTCCTCTCTATTTATTTTAATTGTGTGATGATAATAATCATAATATGATACTTTTTAAAAAAATGAATAAAGTATTAAAAAATAAAATGAAAAGAACATTTTTTTTATTATACATAATTGATGACATTCTTTCTTTTATATCTGGTTACATATGAGATCGGATGAGCCCAGCACAGCCTGGATAAATCATTTGCGCATTCTAATAAACTTATTTTTCGAGAGTCAAGTCACCCCGTGCGTGATTCTTCATTGTCGACAGAACATCCAGCCAATTGAACTATGTTATTTTTAAGATACACCAAGTTTCACACACACGCACACATATATATTTTAATTTTCTTTTGTCAGGACTCAGGAGGGTACAAGAAAAATGAGTCTAATCGCTTATTTTTCAATTTCAGTTTGATTAGTTTAAAAATATAATTTTTAACTAAATTCTTAAAAACATTTTTATATAAATTAATTAAACTAAAACAAACGTGCAGAACTCAAAGTTTAACAAAAAGAAGGAAGTACTTTCACTAAAAACAAAAATGTGGAGGAAACTAAACTAGTGGCTGAAATTAATGTCTGAAAATTTGGTGAATGAAACAGAAAGTGTAAGTGCAGCCAGAGAAGCAGGTCTTCCTTCTTTCTTTTCAGTTTACAGTGACAAATTGACAACGGGATGATACCCTCAACCAAGCTGTATTTTGTCCCCACCCCGCCCACCTTAATTTCTTCTCTTTACATTCATCACTTTCTTCTTAATCTTTCCACAAATTCAGATCCTGTATCTTCTATTTCATTTAGGTTTAAATAAATGGCAGGTAACCTACTTTTCTCTTTCTTTTCTAATGAAATACAATACTATATTTTTTGTATTTAAAACTAAATTCTTTACTAAAAATTAATGGACACTCTCTTTTTCGATGAATTTTTCATTTATTTCATTTTCTTACCTTTTAAAAAATTATTTTAAAAGGATTTAAAATCATGCAGGAAAATAAGAATGTAGAAAAGATAATATAATACTGCTACTAGTCTCACTTTTTTATTTGACACTCTTTATATTCTTTGTAAAATATTAATTTCAAATCATATATATAATGAAAAGGAATAAAAGATCATTTTGTTTCTACGTGTAAATGTGAGAATATAAAAGGTTCTTGTAAATGATTATGGTTTTGAAATATATTTGAGAATATGTCTTGCGCGGGTTTAAGTAGGGCAATGTAACTGTATATAAAAAAATAGGGTATTGTAACTAATGTAACAAAACCAAGGGTAAGGAATTGTAGGATTTGAATTCCATGTAGTAAAAAAAAAAACTACAGGGAGAATGCATTTAAATTTATCCTAAGTTTATATACTTTTTTAAAATATTACTAATATTAATGTTTTTGTTTTTTCTTCTAAATATATGTTAATACATCATCTCATTTAATTAATAGTATTTTAGTTTAAAAATAATTAATAAAAAAATTATAATTTATCTTATAAAAAATAATAAACATTACTTTTAATTTGAGTTTTATAAATAGAGATTAAGGTAATATTCCTTTTGAACTAAAATATAAAACAAATATAAAACTTGTATTCCATTATTAAGGAACTACAATAAATTTTATAAAAAATAATAATAAATTCAAATACTTGTTACTTAGCCATAGCCAGCTATAGCTATGTTAGTTATTACCTTTCATTAGTTAATACTCAAACATAGGTTGAAGTGACGCATGTTAACTACTACTTTGATGTATCGCGTATAGTATGCAAATGATTAGATAGAACAACCAATAATGTCTATAAGTAGATATATAGTAGGAAATTGAATAAATTTATCCCCAAAAAAAAGAATTAGGACATTCTTCAAGTGAAACAAGTTATTGCCTTTCATTATTGGTTAAACCAAGGTTGAAGTGACGAATGTTAACTACCAGTAATAGTATAATGTAGTACTATCATGTATAGTATGCATTGATTGCCAATTAATCAGGCATGTCTTTAAGTGGTTGGGTAATTGAATGAAATTTATCCAAATTAAACGACAAGAATGCATGAGAACATGATTGGATAATTTTTTAAGTAAGAAGAAAATAAAAAGTAAAATAAATTATTTTATTTTATAAGTTATAATCAGTTTATATGCATCAGTTTTGAAAAAAAAAAAGAAAAATTATATAAGAATTAACATGCATAAGTTAATTTTAATTAATAGAAAAAGATAAATTTATATTTTTCTTCTTTTATTTTCTTCTATCGCGCGTAAATGTTTACAGAGAATTGGTAGAAACGGAGGTAAATTATTTTATTATCGTGATTTAGTAGTTTAAAGTGAAATAGTTATGGTGTTAACATAACTCCCAGGTCCCAGTGGAATGAATTATTTGTGAACAAAAGCATTAAGTAAATCAGCAAATAACTTGATTCCTTTATTTTCATGACTCTACTTTTTGCACTTTGTCTTTTTCATTGATCCCAATTGAAGGCGACCCAACGAAGCTGTGTTGCTATGCTATGCTATGCTAGATTTTGCCACCCCCTTCTCTTCTCTTTTCTTTTCTTTCACTGCTTTGTTTCCTTTTTACGCTACCAATAATATATGATCTTCATCCACACAGTCACCCAACCCAACCAAAATTCATTATTCCACCGTCCAGGTCACACTTCGCTTTATGATCAATTCCTCATTCTAATGGACAAAAAAAATCTAAATACAAGCACGAAACAGATGATAATGTAAATATCATCAAATTATAAATATTATTTAGTATAAATTTATCATTTTTTATAATAATTATCATAAAATTAAATAAACCTATCATACGTAACAATTTATAATTCAATGTTATATTGTTAATGGATATATTATTTATTCAAATTGTATTTTTCTTTTGTATGTCCCGTGACCAAATTAATATTCTTTAAAGATAAGTTTGAATTAAATAGAAATAATAATAATAATAATAATAATAAAACAGAAAATTCACTTATCTGACAAAGTAAATAATGTTTGCTAACATTGTAAAAATAAATATTATGATTTAATTACAAATCGTTGTATGCAATAAACTTACTTATTTTTTAATAATTATTTTTAAAATTACAGCAAAAATTATTTATGATTGATTGATAATATATATAAAAAAACAAATTATATTATGCAAGCATGGAAATTAAATTCTAATCAATAATAGTACTAATGTCAGATGCTTAAATATTAAAAGAGCTCCCTATATCTCTTGCGAGCACTCTGGCAGCGTCCAAAGGGAGTGTTTGATTAATTGATTTGTATACGAGAAGTGGAGAAGCAAGCACATACAATACAACAACAATTTCCCATGATTGATGAAGTTGGGATTGATGTTTTGGTCCAACACAACACCTCTCCGTGGATCCACCATTGTTTTACTAGTACTTTGCATGCTATTAATTAATTGATTCCTTTAATCAACGACATTTCAGTGGCACTGAATTCATTGCAAGGACAAACACCAACCATTATACTAATAGTTAACAATGATTAGCATCCGTAATCCTTCAAAACAACACGCCGTATGTAATGACCTAGTTTTATCGAGTGCATTGCACCACCAATAATGGGTCTTGATGCTTGATTTAGATCAGTCTTGAGGGAGGAAAAAACACACTCTTTATTTTAAATAAAATTTATCAAAATTCACAAAATCTTGAGCATTCTAAAAATAATTCATTTATCGAACCTTTACCGTAATGTGAAATAATATTTACAATTTTTTATGATCAATTTGTATAAAAAACTTGATGGGTTACTTTTACTTTCAATAGTTTTTTCTCTTAATTTTTTATCTACAGAAATTAAATTCAAAGACTTAATTTAAATTAAAAATTTGAGTCTAATTTTATTAAGATTAACATGTTATTGCTAGACAAATGATATGATATAAAAAATTACTTGTCAAGTACTACTACATAATTGACCCACACTAGAATAATTCTAAAACCAGCACCCAAAGCGCTCATTTTTGTAGTTTTATTTTCAACCTATATGTTTTTATTATAATTATTATAAAAATATCACATTATTTTATTTTGTTTCTCATTTTTAAAATTTTGTAAAAGAAAACGGTGGAGAGTCATTACTTGGAAACCAACTATAGAGTGATTCATGAGAAAAATTTGTTATTAATCCTTACCATCCTTCAAAATTTTAAGATTACCTTTCTCTAAAAAGTATTACAACATCGTGTTTTGATTGCATAAAAGGATGTGTAAATTTTTTGCGGGAAAAAATACACAACAAAATCATGATTTTGTTGTGTAAGGGGATTAAAACATGATAGTACTAAGAAAGTATGATCAACATGTACAACAGAGTCATAATCTCATTGTACATTTTTTTGGGAAAAAATAGAAAGAAACATAATGCCATAATGTTTTTCAAGAAGGGAAAAGATACACAACAAAATCATAATTTCATTATATAAGGAGTTAAAACATGATAGTATTACAAAAGTATGATCAACATGTACAACTGAGTCATAAAATTTCACACGGTGAAATTATGATTTTGTTTTGCAACAAAACCTTTTGCACAATCAAATCATGATTCGTTGTGCATCAACGTCATTAAAAATAACAAAATAAAATCCTGATTCTGCTGTCTAAAAGTTCACAATGAAATCATGATTTTGTTTGATCATAAAAATGAAGAAAAAAATATCTTGCAGTGTGAGTGCAGGATGGGGTGGTGATGGGTGAGGAAGGGGGTAGTTTGGTAGTTACTCTTTGACTAGTAGGGTCAAGAGCAATTTGTTTGAGAAATAGTAACACCCGTCGTGTGAAGAAAGACCATGAATGGCCCAACAACCTTCGTGAAGAATTGAAAGTGGTTGTCTTAAAACGGCCCACATAAAACTGGGCCATCACGGGTTTCGGCGGTCACGTGAGAGGAGGGTGCAGGGAAGCTTCTGGGTCTGGGGGAGACGATTTCACAGGAAGATCTGAAATTCTGAACTGGAATCAGGGTTTTGTTTTTTCGTTATCTTCCTCAGTAAGCAATGTCTTCTCCCGCTGAGTAATTCTCTGGATCCTTCATTCTTCGTTTTATCATTGTCCAAATAAATACAATGCTGATGAATCTCTTTAATTATAATTAATTTGACCTATCAAACTTTTCCTGTCGAATTATATCCAATTTTAAGTCAATGAAGAGGTTTTTGTATGAATGTTTTCTCTTTTCACAAACCTAATTTGAGCGCTTTCCAGTTTCAGTAGTGACTGAAGTAATCATTTAATCGTGTTATTACAAGTTTCCATTCATTAATATACTCGGATTAGGTGTAAATTTTTTCTTGGATCAATTACTTTGTTTAATGCTTCAAAATTTGCATGCTTTCAGGTTTTATCACTCTCTTCCGCCAATAACGAAGGCATATGGCACCGTTTGCCTGTTGGCTACCGCAACTTACCATCTTGGATTAGATCATCCAGCTTACATTGCACTATTGTACGATAAAGTGTTCTACGGTTTTCAGGTGAGAATTCCATCATATCAGAATATGAGGAATATGCTGTTATTGCTTTTGCAAAGTATTGCATTCATTCTCTGAGGCTTCCCTTTTGATATCCCTATCTGCTTGTCTTTGATGTGGAGATTTTTTTATTTATAAGACAGATTGAGGATCTTTTTGTGTTTCTTATTGGCCAAATTATAAGAAACGTTATGGAGGTTTACTTGGTTTTACTATGAACTGTTTGTAACATAACCAGATTTGCAGCCAAAGACTACCCTCCAATTGCCAACCAGATTATTCTAGATTTTCATGATTGTTTGTATATCAAATCATGTGCTGCATATACATGTACTTTTGAGGTCAACTTTGTTATTTTCATGTGTATCGAATGATTGTTTGGGCTCTATAGAGATGCTCTCTACTTCTTTATAGACTGCTGTAGAAAATTTCTATCTAATCAGTAGCATCCACCAATTCCTTTTGGCTACATTTTCTGATACATGTGGAGAAAGTGATGAGGCACTGTGGATACTGTGCACTACACTGCTCCATTAAGTAGGCAAGGGTTTAATCCTATGGTAACCGACAGGTTGCAGATTGTTTGGGGAGACTTTTTTGACTAATAAGTAGTAAATTAGAGTTTTATTGCTGAAGTGTATGATTTCCCTTAAGCTTAACTTGCCGTTGACAACCTTGTGTAATAATTTTAGTGTTTTCTTGAGTTGAACTATTTAGTAAATCTCTTGTAACTTTGCATCATCTGTAGGCTTGGAGGTTGTTCACTAACTTATTTTTCCTTGGACCGTTCTCTATCAATTTTGGGATCCGTCTCCTAATGATGTAAGTAATTCAAGGATAATGTATGCAACTACAATCTCTGTTTTCTTGCATATTAAACAAGAAGCTTATATAAATTAATAATTCTTAAATTCTACAGAGTAAGGTATGGTGTCCAACTTGAGAAAGGACCATTTGACCGACGGACTGCTGATTTCTTGTGGATGATGATATTTGGTGCCTTTGCACTATTGGTATGTGTGATCATCTATATATCTTTTGCATCTTATGATTATTTATGTGACAATTTTTTCCTTCAAAATGGTGGCAGCTTTATTCTGTAGAATCTATTCTAGTGGTTCTGGTTTATGGATCTGGACAAGAAGATGACAAACCTTCTTTTTGGATAAAAATGGAAAATTTGATTGGTCTAATTTAATTTGTTTATCTGTCTTCCCATTGGCCAATTCTGCCTGCGAAAGTTATGCTCCACATGTCTTTAAGAATACTAGTATTAGCATATGATCACAGAAAATATTTGGTGATAAATTGTGCTTGATTTCTTTTTAGTGATTCATATATGCATGTAATGGATTTAATTGATGATGATGGCTATGAGGATTGAGGATGGTTAAATAAACTATGCATGATTAGGCTTTAACAAATGAGTGATGGCTGTGATTGATTGTCAGAAATGGCTAATGGTATGTGAAAGATGGTTTTTAGTTGCTAATTTGATATGAGGTGACTGATGGTTGGAGAATCTGTGGGAGACTAAGGAAGATAAATGCTGGTTAGGTAGGATAGGAAGTGTCAGTGAAGGCTTGAATGTTCTGTACCAAACAACTAGTTCAGTGGAGAAAACCATTTGGGAACTTCAGAAAAATATTTGAGGAAAAGTTAATTTTAGCAAAACAAAGTTCTGATAAAATGATCACATGTTTAATTGTTGTTAACATTACACTATCTTCATTTTCCCATTCCTAGTTGCTTTCTTCGTAGTTTCATTTTTAACTTGGTGTCTTAATTTCAGTTTCTTTCTTTGCAATCTTATTTCCTCAATTATAGGTTTTATCTGCTATACCCATATTTTGGTCCCCATTTTTGGCAGTACCACTTGTTTTTATGCTCCTTTATGTTTGGAGTAGAGAATTTCCGAATGCCCAAATCAACATATATGGGCTTGTTGCACTTAAGGTATGTTTCAATCTTCTGTAAGTTAGTCTTGTTCTTATGCATCTGGTACAGGAGCTCTATCAGGTATATCTTTCATTGTCTGATAGGACCCTTTTCTTTGTTTTTCCCAGGCCTTCTATCTTCCATGGGCGATGCTGGCTTTGGACATCATTTTTGGATCGCCTCTTATACCTGACCTCTTAGGTATCATTGCAGGACATCTGTACTACTTCTTGACAGTGTTGCATCCACTAGCAGGTGGAAAGAACATTTTGAAGACTCCAATGTGGGTGTATCCTTCTTGTTTACTGTTCTTTAAGGTGTTAAGCATATGCTGTTGTCATTTTAAGTATTTTTATTTTGTACTGTCATGTAGGTTTATTTATTTACTTTTTTGGGAAGCTGAACCCAACATAAACCCTATCCTTCCTCTTCAAGCTCTTCCATCCAAATACACCACTAGTTGTTCCTCAATTTCTCTTTGCAGCATTGTAGGGGCAGGACCTACAGCAGTGCTCCTATTCTTTAGTCAATGATTTCTAACTCCTTTTTGGCCAAAAACTCGAAGCTAGTTCTGTTGCATTCTTAACTGTTATTTTCCAGACATAAATTGGTAGCAAGATGGATAATTGGAGTGCAACCAATTAGCCGTGGGCAGGCTGCTAATGACCCTCAGCAAGAGAGGGGCTCGGGAGTTGCTTTCAGGGGAAGATCCTATCGACTTGGTGGATAGATGTAATTTCCTGATCAATTGTTTCATCTTCACTTATTGGTTATTGACATGACACCACTGACAAATTGAGCTAAACATCGGCTGGACAGTTCATTGAAAAACAAACTTTCTTTTGGGGACAGCCTTATAATTTTCAATGAATTCTCTGCGGAGGTTTTACTTGTAAGAAAGAGTTAGTAAAAGGTTTATGGATTAATTGTCGAATGTTCATTCTGATTTCTTTTGGATTGAACATGATGTGTCCATAGAGCTGTCAAAACGGGTCAGCCCGGCTCACGTGGGTTGGTCTACAACGGGTTGAACTAAAAGTGGGCTAGTCTAGCTCGGCTCACTTTTGTGTGGACTAATGAAATGTTAGCCCGGTCCGGCCCATCACGGGTTGGTGGGTTATGTGGGTTGACCCACTTTTTTGTAAAAAAAATAAATTATTTCAAACAACTTAAAATAAAATTCAATATAAAAATCAAACTAAATCAAATACAAACATTCAGTATTAAAGTGATTGAAGTCTTCAGAATAAACATCCAACATTAAGATAATTGAAATTTAAATGTCATCAAAAATAAATTTCTAAACTATTGAAATTAAACATTAGAGTCATGAACTGTGAAATCCAGAATAATTTTCTCGTTTTTCTTAACATCACCATTACAAAAATAAAAAATAAACAATATCATTAATAAGTCAAATAAATAAAACAACACACATTATTGTTATGATTATTTTAAGAACAATTATTGTTATGTTTTTACCCATTACTAATTATGTGGGTGAGAAATTATATAAATGTGAAATTTACTCACATTATTGTTATGATTATTTTAAGAACAATTATTATGATTATATGTTATAAAATTATACTCATATCTTTAATTATTTTAAAGTTAAGTTAATTATTTTATATTTGACTCTTTTTACTTATTTAAATATTAATAAATATGAAATATACAGGTTATAAGAAAATATATGATAAATTACTTTAATAAATCATAATATTTGATATATTCTATTTTATAATGATAATCTCATGAAAAGATTGATCATCAATATATTTAATTTTAAAAGATATTCATAATACTTACAAATTTCATTAATAATGAATTATTTATAATAAATTATAAAATAATAAAAAAATTATTTTATAAATATTTTATAATGCAAAAGTTTAATGAATTTAAATTTAAATAATTATAAATTTATATTTACTATTTTCTTTTTAATTTTTACACATAAGGAGCAAATCATAAAATTTTTCAATAGGCTTAAATATGTTTGAAGATAATACCTGCTTAATCAATGATAATAATAATAAAATAAAAATTTAATTTCTTAACAATTATAAATTTATAATAATAAAAAAAATAAAATAATATATTATTTAAATATGATGGGTTAACGGGTTGGTCTACTAACTCACGGCTTGAATTCACCTAACCCATGAGTTAGATGGGATGGGTTGAAAAATTGTCAATTTTTTTTTTAAATTGAGCTCGATCCACCTCTAACCCACAGTGGGCCGGACTGGCCCATGGAACAGAATCCATTTTGACCGCTCTTTGTGTCCAAATGAAGAAAACTTGAAGCACTACCTAAAGTTCATATATCTTAATATTTGTTTAGCATGACATAATATAAAAATCTTTGCATTGTATTCTTTAATTATTTATATTTATGAACAAATTAATTTACTTTAAATTAATAATAATAATAACGAGTAATTCAGTTGATGAATTAACTATCTCTAATCTATTTGTGGACATAAAGTAACAGGAATAGGAAAATAGAGAGTTAGATCCTAGAATGAAGGAGAATGTGATTGGATGGCAAGAACTGAATGGAGGTAAAGTAAAGAAATGGTAGAGCGAGCATCAGCCTTCATCCATGATCCAACCCTTATTTAAAACTAAATTTGAAGTTGATAAATACAAACACATCACAAAACAATACAATACTAGCTAGCACCACAAGAAGAAGAAACACAGAATAAGATGTCGTGGCAAACTTACGTTGATGATCATTTGATGTGTGATATTGATGGCACAGGCCACCACCTCACTGCAGCTGCCATCATCGGCCATGATGGCTCTGTTTGGGCTCAAAGCTCTTCTTTTCCTCAGGCACGTAATAACTTTCTTTTCATTTTATTTGCTCATTCTACCCCGGTTCCATTCATAGACCTGCCTATAATTATCATCCAACCTTGTTTAGAGACAATTTCCATGTGAATTTTTTCATCTCGGCAAAAGCTGTTAGTTTTATCTTCTAGATTTTTTTTTATCTAGCATACATAGATCTATTGTCATTTTTTCTTTTTTTATTTGACGTGTGATGATTTTTTTTTTTTTTTGCATATTGTTTATTTATACTTCTTTTCATAACCATTGTAAGAAAACTTTTATTTCCTTCTCCTTTTACCCTATCATATAATTTGACATGTAATATAATGGGTTGTAAAAAGCAAAATGAAGTGGATCAAATATATATAACATTGTTACTTTTTATCTTGCGACGACATTTTTATCTATTACTTCCTCTGCAGATTAGACCTCAAGAAATCACTGATATCATGAAAGATTTCGATGAACCGGGTCATCTTGCTCCTACAGGTTTGCACCTTGCAGGAACCAAATATATGGTCATCCAAGGAGAGTCAGGAGCTGTCATTCGTGGAAAGAAGGTATCACGTCATGCCATTTTACACTTGTAATATTCATATCATCTGTGAGTTTTTATAAACATTTTAATATATGGTTGTACATTGTATTGATAATTGAACTTCCATGTGCATCCAATTTAATGTGTTTTCTTTTTCTTTTTCTTTACTTCAACCTATACTCCAATCCAAGACTCCAAAAATAAATTTATGTATTGAACACCGGTATAGTTTGTTTATATAAATGTGTCCTCTTTTGAACAAATGTGCAAAGTATGAGTGTATGGTGCATATACTCCTTAATTCAAAATAAAATAACTTGTAAAATTAGTCCATTTTGAAATAGAAAATTATATATCCTTACTTTCTTACTTTACTCACCTGCTCACTTTAAAGGACTTAAATCTTTTAATACATTTTTTGTTACAGTTTTTGTTGTTACTTATTCCTATAAACATATGCATTTATGTTTGTTTTTTCTTTCAGAATCTTTATTCATAAATACTGTAGTTTTTTTTTTCCTTTCCAATGATGTGAAAAAGGTCTGATCATATTACTAGATATATGCGTGCCTTTGTTTTATTTTCCTCATTTACATTGTCGTCAAAATCTCATTTTATTTTTGTTCTAGACATTTTAACTAAGGTGGTTAACATTTGCAATTGAATTGGATGAGTAGAATTCTATGCTTTAGTTTTGGCTATTTTTGAAGTTTAAGGGAACTAATATCTTTGGTTTGTTTTGGCAGGGACCTGGAGGCATCACCATAAAGAAAACTGGTCAAGCTTTAGTTTTTGGTGTCTATGAGGAACCTGTGACTCCTGGACAATGCAACATGGTTGTTGAGAGGTTGGGAGATTACCTCATTGATCAAGGTCTCTAGACCTAGCTAGATCTATATATCATGTTTGGAACATTTTTGTTTCTTGGATATTATACGTTGTTATTTTCATATTTTTGACTTGTATCTACGATATATCAACCCTAAATTGGGAGTTGTTGCAGACAATAAACAGATGAGAATCAAGCAATTGTTTGTTGTTTGGATTAAGTTGCATTTCCCTCTCATTTCTTTTTCTCTCATATGCCTTCTATTCATTTGACTCTTTCTTAAAATATTCGCCTTTTCTTAGTTCTTAAGTTGGTGGTAAAGTAACATATGTATACAGCTCATGGGGAAAGCAAATTAGAAAAACAAATTGTTGTATATATTTTTGGATCGTATTTATAATAGGTGACATAACTATTAGATTAGTGTACAAAAAGTAAGGTAGGATTGACTTTTTTTTTCCATAAATAGGTAGGATTGACTATAATTAAGTATAAAACTTTACAGAATATAAAGTGATGCGTGAATGTTAAAAAATGCCAAAATTATTTTCCTATTGAGCAAGACTAAGGGAAGATTAACAAAAGTTGATATTCCACCATGGTTCTTGCTAGAAGTAGTTATTTTTAATGGGACGAGGAAATGAGTGTGACTAACTTGTCTTCCTCCCCGCCTTGAAATTTCCTCAGTCGTAGCTCGTGTCCACCTTGGTTTCAAACATTTAGTTTTCACATAAATAAATGATATATATTTGATTCATGTAAGAAAGTGAAACAAAAGAAAAGGAGTAAAAAATATGCTGATTTTATAAGTTATGCCAAAAAAGATCATGATGTATTATAAGTATAAAATAATTTTATATCGTCATTTAATGATAATTTATTATATTGATAAATTTATTGATTTTTATGATTTTATCATATCAATAATGATTTATGATTGGATGGTTATTTTACACTACATAATCATTTAGAAGCTTTGATTCTTTTTATCAATTAATCTTCAATTCAAAATTTAGTTATACTTAATATTTTTTACTCTTCTCAAAAATATCTTCTCAAAAATATATTATGTACATTATGTGAGGATCAAATAAATCATTTTCTAGAAACTCAGTTGCTTTACCAATTAAACTACATTAAATTTTTTTGTTTGATTATATATAAAGCGAAAGAAAAGAGCAAATGTACACAAAATTACATAAATATTCTTAATAAAAAAAAATACGTTAAAATAGTGACATTTTGGTATTTTAGTTTTATAAAAAAAATTTACCTACCTTTTCAATTTGGAAGGAAAGCAGAAAATGTAGATCCCACTTTTTATTTATTACTATATATATATATATATATATATATATATATATATATATATATATATATATATATATATATACTCCTAATAAAAGGAAATAATAAAATCATCCCACCTTAATTGTTAAGAAAATTTATTTATAGATGTCTTATAAAAAAACTAATTTGTAGATTTCTGCAAGGGTGTTTCCTTTCTTTTTTGGATTGTGATAGATATTCATAAAAAAATACATATAAATCTCAAAGATTTTGAATTAATTAATTCTTCAAATGATTTAACTGCTCATAATTAAGTATTAATTGAAATCTCATTTTTTTTTTTATATATTTCGCATATTAATGAGTTTTTTTTAAAGTTCTTTTAACTAAATTATTTTTAGCAATTTAATATTTTTTAGAAGAAAATTTAAAATATTTTTAAAACTTCTATTCGAAAGTAAAATGAATAACTTCCACAAATAAATAATTATACCATAAAATATTTTAAAATTTATCTAAACGCATTTTATATATAAATATATGATGTAAAAAGGTGTTAACTATAAGTAGTTTAATAGTTAATTGTTTTAGGATTTTAAAATTTGCGGGGTTTTGTATAAAATTTCCATTCAAAGTCAAAACAATTACAACTCTTCAAATTGAATCCGAAACACTCATAATAAAAATAAAAATCTTAACGTATGGAATATGGATACATTTTTATTGGAGTTTATGTATTTAACGCCTTAGACTTCGCTACAAACACGACAAATCATAGGAGATAAATAATAGAATTAGCACGTCGCTCTTTGAAAAAGAAAGGAAACCAAAAAGGAAAAGGAGAAAGTTTACAAGTGACGCTGAACCTTCAATGACCCGAAACCCATATTTATTATTTTTTTAAGCTTAGATATGTTTTTTTCAGTGTAAATTAGTGTTAGTTTTTTAATTTTAATCATTAAAAATCTGTACTTTTCAATTTTAACACCTGTAATATATTCTGTTTAATTTTAATTCAGATTAAAAAATATTAAATTATAAATTAAAATTAAAAAAATAACTTATATAAACTAAAAAAAAATATATATATTTAAGTCTTTCTTTAAAAGAATGGATAAAAGTTATAAAATCGTATATTATTTATTTATTTTCCTCTCTTTTTATCTGCCAGCCCGAAACAGCGAAATAGGGTAATGTAAAAGGGCAATTCAGTAATTTCAAGGCGGCTATACCGATTTATATAGGTGCATATAGCTCCGTGGAATCAACGCAGCCAAAGAAAAGAAAATCCTCAATTTTCTGAGCAGCCAAACACTCTCTCTCTGTCTCTCGAAAATTCTCAGTTTGCAGAGAAAATCTGAATCATGTCGTGGCAAGCGTATGTCGACGATCACCTTCTGTGTGACATCGAAGGTAACCACCTCACTCACGCTGCTATCATCGGCCAAGACGGCAGCGTTTGGGCTCAGAGTACCGACTTCCCTCAGGTAAGCTTTCCATTTTCCTTTACTCTTTTTCCCAGTCGGATCTCGATTTATTGTTAATTGCTTAGGGAAAGTTCTAGATTCGCCGATCTATGCTCACTTGTTATGGAGATTGAAGAAAAAGAATCAACATGCAAAAATATTTCTGAAATCAGCAACGGCAGTTCAGTGCATCTTCATCTTCTCTGATAATTAACAATTAACTAATTAACAAGAAAACCAGAGGATCACTTGTGTTGATTCAGATTCTGTACTTGCCAGCAACTATTGTATTTTAATGCTAACATAACATTGTTTTTTATTTTTATTTTTGGTTTTGATGTGTGACTGATTCATGCGGTAACAGATCTGTTTTTTTTGTTGATCTGTTCTAATGTATTGATTTTTATTTAGTTCAAACCTGAGGAGATAACTGCCATCATGAATGACTTTAATGAGCCTGGATCACTTGCTCCAACTGGATTGTATCTCGGTGGCACCAAATATATGGTCATCCAGGGTGAACCCGGTGCTGTCATTCGAGGGAAGAAGGTAACCGCCGTTTCTGATCTTTGCCTGAAATTTGTTCATAGATTCGTATGTGTTTGAACGAGCATTTGCTAAATTGATTCTGAACTAATATTATTTGTGTATGGATGATTTTATTCTAGAACCATGTTAGTAGTAAAACTCATTATAATTTTTTTGATTTAATGCAAAACCAGTTCTGAATTCAAGTCAATTCCTCAACATGGAAGTTGGAACAACATTTGTCTAAAATTACAATAGTTGGTATTTGAATGTTATATTGGATCATCTAATGTGAATCCAAATATGCTATACTAACTTATATGTGATGGTACTGTTTCTGTGAAGATATGCTTTTCCATTTTTTTTAACTATATAGATTTTAGTTTTAGAATCATGCAATAAAATCACAGTCTGTGCTACAATCTAGTAAAAAAATTACCTCTTTTGAGGTTGACGTTGAGGGCAACATGAACATGGCTGGGGCTTGCAGGTGTACTGCAGTAATTTAGTTGTGCAACTGTATATTGCATGTGATTTTATAAGCAAAATATAAACGTTTTCTAAACCTTTGCACATTTTTGGAATCCATCGATGTGTTTGTGGATTGCATGTGAAACAAATTATAATTTATAAGCAAATGCAAATGTAAATAGACGACACCTTTGTGCAGAGTAATTATTGTTTGCATCCTCTCAAGTCTAAACAATTAAATACCGGGATTGTCTTATAAATTGTTACCTTCAATTTTAATCTTTAATAGAACATTTGTGTTTCTTGCACTGTATCTTAGTGCATACTTTGACCATTATAGTTGTAATATCAACCTTTATCTTTATTATCCAGGGTCCTGGTGGTGTTACTGTGAAGAAGACCGGTGCGGCCTTGATCATTGGCATTTATGATGAACCAATGACTCCAGGTCAATGCAACATGGTAGTTGAAAGGCTTGGTGATTATCTCATTGAACAGGGTCTCTAATCTTTGCTTAATGTCTTGTTATCGTGCATATTTCATTGGCTTCTGTACAAGTTTTTGCATCGACCTGGACTGGAATGCTTTGATTGCAGTGTAATAATCTTGTGAGTATGAAAAGTCACGGGATCTGCGTGTTGCGAAGAAAGTGTTTGATGCTTGAGAAATGATGACTATAATCTCTATCTTTGTACTTTTTTAGTGGGGTACCTGTATACATTACACTGGTTTTAAATTTTTAATGCTATGGTATAATGGTTGGCATATTTATCAAAAGTTTGCAGATTCTTCTTGTCCATCTGGCCAAAAGCCTTCGTATTTATACTTCCGTATTCCTCCCAACCCCCCCCCCCCCCCCTTTTCCTGATGCAAATGATTTTATCAGTTAAACTAGTGCATTAAAGCTCTTTTATAGTGTGTTTGGTTGAGCCTCCCGCCTGGGAAAATCATGCCCAATTCTCCCGTTAAGGTCAAAGCTACTTTGTATTTCTTCCTATGTTTGGGGTTTGGAGGTAGATCCAAACACCCACTTATTATTTGTATTTTAAGTGCGTTTGGTAAAAGCAAAATTCTTTTGTTTCAAGAAATTTTCATTAGAGATCCTTTTAAAGATCAAACTCGGTTTGACTCATTACACAATCAGACACCCTCATTCATTGTACGGCATGGCAGATCATGTATGTCAGGCTATCAGTAATATTTGGTCTGTATCCAAGTTGTGGGAATCTCTGTTATCATTATTACTTGACGATGATAACCAAGTGAACCTGTTGAAACCTCTGGTAATTGCAATGTTGGGGATTGTGGTCTCTGTTTTGTGCTCGACGTCTTGGCATATCAAGAAAAGAAAGCGACGGATCTGTAATGGATTTGTTCCCGAATCCGAGCTTGTACATTGGTTATTGTTCGGGTTGGCTGGGACTTAGGTGAAAGTCCATGATGACAGTTTCCAGCGAACAATGACCCGTTTTCTCCTTAAACTATTTAGTTAAAACTTTTTAAAATGTTTAATTTAATTTGTCATGTTATTAGGATTGTAGACCAAAATAATTTAATCTGCAAGTTTTGCTATCCGACTCATGTAGTCTAGCAGTTAAGCGGGTCAAAACTCCATCTTTATTTTCGATCTTGACAATTTAGCGTGCACATTTATTTGGATAAATGTACCGAAACGGGTCAGAATAATTTATTCTCCATCTTTATGTAACTAAAATGTGTTTGATCTTGAATAGCTGCAGCCTGCAAGCCAAATATACCATTTCTTTTGCTGTTTTTTTTATACGACACACTGGTAGAATTGAGTGAGGTGGGCTAGCTTATATTAACAGCTCAATCATTAAAGTCAAGACAAACGATAGTTATTGCTTGCAAGATCCTAAAGACGTCTTCCTTTCCAAAGCACTCGAACCTATTAGATAATGGGAATTCATAGAGAAGCATTCGAATTGAAAAAAAAATGTTGAGAAAGAAAAATAAATGATACGAAATGAATAAATTAAAGTGCGAAAAAATTGTGATTGTTGAGCAAACTAAAATTGTAAAAAATGGAATCAAATTTTAATCAGAAAATGGAGGTTTGAATCGATGCTGAAACAAAAAATGAAGCAAAGGCTTCAATATCTAAAATGGAAAAAAAGAATTAGGTAATTATTTAAAAAAATGTTTTTTTTAAGTTCTCTCAAAAGTTGGTAAAAAGAAAAATACTATTTCTTCAAAATAAATTAAACCAAACATGTACTAAGAATGTGATTGATAAAGGTTATTTTCAAAATAAACATCTTCTAAGGATAATAACTATTTTTAAAAATCTAACACATTTGGAAAATTATCTTAGAAATTAAAGTATAATTTTGTTATGATAAATAAAATATTAGAGCTTATAATTAAATGTATCAGGTTATTTAGCTAACTTTTATATTCACATTTTACTTTTGATAATTGAATATTTTGAATATATAACCCGTTGATCATATAAAGAATTTCACACCTTCTTAATTTATTATAATTCTTTTGAAATAATTCAAACGAAATAAAATATTTTAAAATTATTTTTCACCAAACACGTTCAAACGTAAGTTTAATTTTTTACAATTGATTATAATCATAATAAGTTGTTGTGTATGGTTCATATTTTATGGGAGAATAGATGTTGGAGCAATGGAGCGGTGGAGCACAACAGAGCTGAGGAAGAAGTCCCGCAATACGGTATAAATAAGATATTGAAACATTGTATGTTGATAAAATGTTGTGCACGGTTAAAATATTGTACACATATGTAGAATGAACGATATTGTATGCGGTTAAAAAATTGTACCACTACTATGTTTCGATGGCATGGACATACTTGCTAGATCTAGATCTCGTCAAATCTCTTTAATCTATGTGTGTGCGTGTGGTTTCTTTCATCTCCTTTAGAATATTCTGGTTGATATTGCTAACTTTGTCACTTTTAAGCTTTGTGGACACTTGTCATACCCATTAAATATGTTTCTTAGGCTTGATACGTGCTTTAGTTGGTTCGTTCCATTATTTGATGACAAATCTTGTGCTTTTAATCACATGAAAAAAATTCATATATAACCTCAACATGGCAAGTCTTAGAACTTAAAATTTTACCTATTGACAATTTGTTATTATATATATAGAATCTTCATTGAAGGGGCTTAACCTCAAAATGATCCTTTTAGGATGAGGCTGGGAATGGTGGCTGTGTGGATTTACTGGTTCTGTTCAATCATGTAATATTGGTTCACTCCGATTCTGACAGTAATTCAAACCATTGTGGAGAGCAGGCATTTCATTAAGATGTGGTTTTATTAGAAAATAACACATTTGATAAGTATCGAGGTTGTAAAATGCTTATATTACTGAGGTGTGTTATATGATAGATACGTACTTGAGTTTAAAAGCTTTTTGTCTTAGAGTGCATGTCCTAAAGTTTACTAAAAATAACACATTTGATAAGTATCGACATTGTAAAATGCTTATGCTAACTTGACAGACAAAGCTTTTTGGCACTCTAACAAATAAAGCCTCACAATGATAGTTCTCTTTGTAGGATAATAGGTTAAGAAAATTAGTATAACAAGATGATTATAATTAGTTTCTATAACAGTCTTATGATTTATTTATTGTCATTAAAACTTGAGGGCTGGATTGGCTTAAATCTAACAATCTTTTCTTTTTTAAGATAACAAACAAATATAAGATGATAAGTACCAAGCTCTCTGTATAAATAGGTTTTCTAAATAAACAAAATGAAAACAACACTCTCTACGATGAGAGGAACCATTTTCAGTATTAATCATCAAGGTTCAAAGCAAAACAATAAAATTGGAAATAATTTCTGGTTTATGCCATTGGCTGATAAAAACTAGACAATCACATGTGTATCATCTTTTATACAGAATAGTTACATTTATTCTCACAATTTTGTTTCTACATACTACATAGATATCTTTTTCGGCTATAAATCAATACTAAACTTTGCAACAATGAATTTCTTATGCACTATCTGTTGGTATACATTGAAATGAAAATTAGTGAAAAGTTTATTATAGATTTAATTATAAATGAATTTCTTAGCACGTCAAAGAGGCATTTTATGTTTTAAGAAATTATTAATGTAAGTAATGTTTTAACACATAATTATAATTATTTTGTATGAATTTTGACGTGTATATATTGAAAATAAAAATAGATATAGTTTTGTTGGAATAGTATAAAATGAAGTCTTCCATCAAAAATAAAATTCATAAACCTAATCTTTAAAATTTTGAATTAAGTGTGATGTCAGGTTTACGTGTATGATTGTTCATGATTTATGTGTAATCATTTTTAAGAATGCTTATACTTAATTAAACAAATTTTAGTCATTTTGAGAATCATAATTTTCAGAATTCATGAATTTCAAAAATTGATTCTCAAATATGAAAAATGTTTTTGCTCTACTAAATCCTCTTAAAATAAAAAAATATTAAGGTATGAATATTTGTATTCGTGTTTATGAATCTTTAGTCACCTTGCAAGTTTTTTTTTAATGAAATTACACCTTTGAATTTTTGTTTAAAAGTATCAACAACATGTGTACTCACCTTATATTATTTCAACTTAACTAAAGATTTTAAATTCTAATTTTTAGATATATAATTGTTTTAAATATTTGAAGAGATAATTTTGTCGCACATTGTGATTTTATCTAACTCAAAAAATATTATTTTTGGTAGAGAATTTTTGTGATTTAAGTGTGTGTTTGATTTTACATTAAATAATTGATTCTCAATTCAAAATTGATTTTAAATCAATTTTTACGTGTTTAATTTTACGTTGAATAAAATTTTTAAATTGATTTTAGATCCAGAATTAATTCTAATTTAAAAAGTAACTTTGAGTAACTTTTATTTAGATTGAAAAATTTGTATTAAGATTTTTTTTTAACTTGATTTTATAATAAAAATATTTAAATATAAATCATATCACTTTAAAATAAATTTTAACCAAAATTAATTTTATAAAATCAATTTTATCATCCTTCATCTAAATGCATAATAAATCCAACAAAATTCTAGTACAAACGTGGTAAATAATAGTGATAATTACTAGAAGCCAATAATAGAACGTGGCTATTTGAAAAAGAAAGGAACCGTAAAGAGAAAGGCAAAAAAGCTTGGAAGTGAAGCGACGTTGAACCTTTTAAGGAAAGAAAATGACAACCTTTCCTTTTTTAACTTTGAAATTGAAACTGTTAAACACATTTGAGTCTCGATTCGATTAATGTGAACTTTATTGGCAATACTTTTAACTCACATGAAAAATTATTTTATTAACTAAAAATATTATTGTTTAACTAAAATAAACTTATTTAGAAAATTTGTTTATTTTAATAAGATTAATTTAATCATCACATCTTAAATAATTTGTTTTTTTGAAATAATTCCTTAATTAAAAAAATATATAACTAGTTTAATATATATATATATATATATATATATATATATATATATATATATATAATTGAGCCTTGCTCTTGTATTTATTTATAATTGAATTCTTTGAGTTGGTTTATAACGGTTTCAAAACGTTAAAAAGTGATCATCTGTTTTCTAAACCTTTGCACATTTTGGGAATCCATCATTGTGTATGGAATTGCATTTCGATCTCAATCAAATTATAGTTTACAAGCAAATGCATATGTACATGGACACCATTGCATCCTCTCCACAATTAAATACCGTGTACCAGGATTGTCTAATGTAAATTGTTACCTTCAATTTTAATGTTAATAACATTTTTTTATTCAATAGTGAAAGATGAACATATATAGTCATGTTTCATGCGCAATATGTTGGTGCAGATATCTTAGTGCATATTTTTGGCCATTATAGTTGTAATATCAGTCTTTAATTATTCCCATTATCCAGGGTCCTGGTGGTGTTACTGTGAAGAAGACCGGCGCGGCCTTGATCATTGGCATTTATGACGAACCAATGGCTCCAGGTCAATGCAACATGGTAGTGGAAAGGCTTGGTGATTATCTCATTGAACAGGGTCTCTAATCCTCTAATTATGTCTTGTTATCGTGCATATTTCATTGCCTTCTTTACAAGTTTTTTCATGGATCTCGACTGGAATGCTTTGATTGCGGTGTAATAATGTTGTTGGGTGGATATCAAAAGTCACGGCATGTGCGTGTTGCGAAGAAAAAGTGTTTTTGGTGCTTGAGAAATTATGACTATAATTCTCTATCGTTGTACTTTTTTTGTGGGGTACCTGTATACATTACAGTGATTTTAAATTTTTAATGTTATGGTATAATGGTTCTCACATTTATCAGAAGTCTTCAGATTCATATCTATCTGGCAGATGATACTCTTCATATTTATATCTCCTAACTCCTAACTCCTTTTACTTCTTCTCTGAATGCAAATAATTTTATTTTAGTTAACTATGTTACGAACTATTAAGTAACTACATTGTTCTACGTGGCAGATCATGTATGTCAGGTTATTAGTAATATTTTCCTGTATCATGTCCGAATCCCTGTTATCATTGGTTCTAGAAGATAGCTGGTATCATGAAAACTTATTCAAGTGAACTTGTTCCATACCTCTGGTAAGTGCAATATTGAGAATTGTGACCTGTTTTGTGCTATAGGTTTTTGTACAGGAAGGAAGAAAGTGTTGTTGATCCCCACGTGGCTTGTTCCTAAATACGACTTTGTGCATTGGCAATTCTTATTGAAGTTGTTCAGGAATTTGGCTTGGTCTTTAACCGAAAAAACAAAGCATAGTAACCATTTTAAAAATCTAAGCCATAGTAATGTTTCCTTTTAAAATCTAGTTTTGTTGTTAAGACTGTTGACACAAACGATTCAATTTCTTGTTTAAATATGTGTTTGTGAGTTAGATTTTGAAGGAAAAGGAACGAAAGGGAGATTAATTTTTTTAATAAATATTTGTTAAAATCAATAGTTTTCTTTAAATAAAAGTAATAAATAGCGAAAACTTAATCTTATATTTGGTTTGCTTTTATAAGTATTACATATTTCTTTGAATTTTTTTTTAAATTGTCTTCTCATTAGAATTGTTTTTATACACACTAATTGTCTTCTTTCATTTAAATGAGTTTGTATTCAACGAGTGTGTATAAGTATAAAGTAAAAACCTGCTGACCAAGGCAAAATAAATCGGTTCGTATAACTATTAATGTTATGAAAATCAAAATACTTGATTTGTGGGTTGGCTTGTATTAGCCAGCCTAATCTAACTTTAAATTAGTTAAATATTTTTTAAAATGTTTTTATTTACTAATTTTTACTGATTAAGATTGTAGACCAAATTCATGGAACCTTTAAATACACTTTTTTCTGATATGAAAGTTTATCTGAGTTGGGTTGCGAGCACTTATCAGAATCAAGGTGTATTTTAAGGCTTAAAGAACATTTATAGAAAATACTTAAAGATTATCTATTAACATATTTTTAAATCGAGGGTGGAAATCAAGTGTAGAATATGAGTATGTTCTTTGGACCAAACCTTTGTTGGTTTCTTGAAATAGACTTTAACTTTACCTTGGTGGGCTGCAACTAATACATCCAGCTCTATTTTCTGAACTTGACACTTAAGCGCATGAATTTTTATTTTTTTTGACAGATGTGTTTGGTATTATCTTGAATAGATGCAATTTAGATGATACAAGTATCACAATTTTATCAAAATTGAACAAATAATAATTAAATATATATTAATATTATATAGAATATTTAGTAATAAAATAAAGTAAAAATTTAAATTAACATAAAAAAAAATCATATTACGTGTCTTAGAAAAGAAAAGATTAAAACAATTAGTTAAATAATAACAATCTATATCTATATATCATAAATAAGCCTTTATTTATTTATTTTAAAAAATGTTTTAGAATTAAAAAATTTAAAATAATAAATAAAAAACAGCTCAAATAAGTTTTTTTTAAAAAAAACTGGCTCACGACTGGTTTTTAACTCTGGATTTTTTAAATGTAGTATTAGTAACTTAATTGGTTGCATCTTCTAAGGTCGTCCCAGTGGTAAAATGGTAAAAGGTTGACATAAATGTATGAGAATTTATGTTTAGACTTTCATTGTTGTCATTGCACATAATAAAAAAATAATTTAATAAACTAGATTAGTAACTTATTTTGTGTGCAATTGTTGCCTCTTCAATAATCAAATACTACAAGAATTTATTTTGCTACAAATTTTACATACAAAATAATTAATTACAGTAAAGTTGACAGTAGAAGATGTATCAATAAATATAATAAATTAATGGTGGATTTGTTTCGGCCACATATCCATATCAACATACTGAATTACAATTCAAAAGATTTAGATAGTTAAAATCAATTCTAATTGAAAGTCTCCAAACACTATTCCAATGAAAAGCAATTTTCTAAACGAAAAAAAAAATCAAGTTACTCTAAACTCAAATTTACTTTCATGTGTTTGGATACACATTTCAACCGAGGAAATCCTGTCAATTCTCTTAAAAAGACGTGGAAGCTTCAACTATTTGCTTCCTAGATGAAATGAAAAATCATGTCATCACCGCCGCGTTCCAAACATGCCAGTAACACGTTGGATTCGCAATCAATTCTACAAAGACACATCCACAGACACGCACTTATCCCCTGTCCTGATTTACTTGCTTGGTGATATTAGTATCACTCTATTAAGAATTATCTAAGTGGCACTAAGACTCGAGATAATCTCAAGAACGAAGCAGTTTTATATTACAAAGTTACAATAAGGTGCCAACACATGCATAGCTAAAATAAATTATCGATGACAAGTCCAATTATCTTTGCATGCTGTTTTGTGTTATCACTTGGCACACAAAACTAGTACCAAAGTTTTGGCGTATCACACAGCTCTAATGCAGTGAAAAAAACAATTCTTATATAACAGCAACGGAGTTTAGACTTTTCTGATGCATAGCATAGAGCATATGAAAGCTCTCCACTAAACCATTACCTTCCCAATGCATTTCAAACGCAGCATACATGCTCAACAAAGCAAAATCAAGCAGCACTTTCAACAATCAATCTTGTCAGTGTCGTTGAATATGCATTAGAGCAAAGAGACAAGTTACAAGAAGAAAAGTAAAAATTGACGAAGAATTTCCATTCTGTGAAGAGGATGAAGTGGAAGAAATTGCTGTTGTATTGCTTGTCACTGTTTTATTACTTCTGCAAAAGCAAAATGGAAGAAAAACCCAAATGTTATATCAGGTCCTAAAAATTGAATTTATATAATTTAAGGTCATCCAAAATAAAAGGAACAAACTAAATATCATGCCCTATATTATTGAACTTACCCAACTCTCGTGTAGATGCAGTTGTCATAGCCTGCAGAAATGACAATTAGTTTATCAGTGACACATAAAGCAGTGACAGGAAAAAGAAATAGACAATTAAATAAAGCAACTTTCAGAAACATTGATAATGCAACAAACAACTATGACAGCAGCCTGTTTCACAGATATCAAACAACTTCCATACAAAACACACCACTCCTCTACAAATTAATACTTTCTTCAACTAAAATAATTGCATTATGACTAGCTTTCTTCAAATCATATGTAGCATATGTATGTATACAATAGTTTCAGAGAAATACAGCACATGGCAAAAACAATGAAACTAAATGCAGTATTTATGATGAGTTGTGATGAACATACTTGGATCCTTATCAACTGTTACACCTGTTCCTCCAAAACTGCACGCAACATCAGAAGCCCCATTTTGCTGGTAATAGCTATTAAACGCAAAAGATGCATGTGAAGCAAGGTTATCTGGCTCAAAACAAGGCTGGCTAGGCTGGATAGCTGTACAGTCCACATTGCCAGGACCACAGGCCCAATCTATGGCATTCTGCAAGTCAATTTGTGAGGCCTTACTTGAAGCAATGCACCATGTGGTTCCATTTGACCTGGTTATATTTGCCTCAGTGGTCATATCAACCGCACCGCGTCCAGTGAAATCTAGGCTATACACACTTGTCTGGTCAGGATAAAATAATCCCCAGTTCCTCTCAGATTCCATTCCAGGCTTCCTATTTTCATTGAACAATGAGAAAATATAAACATCTAGCTCCTCTCCAGGTTTTGCAGGAGTACCAGTGTTGTTGATAACGTGCCTTATCAGATTAGTATTATATGTTTGAGCATTATCAGGCGTTGCAGCTATCTCCTTAGGAGACCCTTTGGAAGGCCAACCCGTCTCAGTGACCATGACCTTAATTGTTCTGAAGTTTAAGGCCATCAGTGCAAAGTAAATAGCATCAATCTGGGCATCAAACATGTTTGTGTAAAGCAAACCAGTGTTTGGATCAATGACTTCAGAGGATGCCTCAAAAAGGGCATAGTCTAAAGACACTTTACTCCGGGAATCACGGTAAGCATAATAAGGATATATATCAATCATAAAAGGTGACTGATTTTCAGCAAGAAATTCTAGCATTGGCTTCAGGAAATGTGCATGGCTGCTATTGAAAGCCCCAGCAGAAGGCGGGAAGGATCGGGACAAAACCCCAAGGGAATGGGTGCTGGAAACTTTAATCTTTTTGTGCAGCCCAAGTTTCTTGAGTGCTGTAAGCACATTGGTCATGGCAGGCACTACAAATGAAGATGCATTATTAGGACTCTCAGTGACTTCGGCGCCGACAGTTATGTATGTGATCTTTGTAGCCGGATAGTAAGGAAGGACGCTGTTTTTCAGCCAAGAGTCTGCATTAGATTGGAACTGAGACAATGACAGCAAATCTGAATTTGGAACCCCAATCATAAGCTCAATTCCAGTGTTTGCAAAGGCCTTCAGAACCTGTAAATTAGAATCATAAATCCTGACATATTTGATTTTATGAAGTTGAACCAACTGTGCCACCTTGTCCGGTGTAGGGAGGTCATCAGCACTTCTTCCATAGCAGACCCCAACAAAACTCCCAGAGCAACAATCTGACACAGAATATTTCGTAACATTAAACTAAATAAAAATTATGCATTACAAAGAGGACTTATTCTTTGTGAGTAAAAAATGCCAGCTGTATCTGGAAGTCCAAAACACTCGGTCATTACATTTTTTCAAGGACAAAACTTAGATGCAGTTTCATATGTGTTTTTTGGTATTGTTCTCCGATCAGAATTGGAGTTCACCTCCATAATCTATATAATAAGGGTTTGCATTAAAGATCAATGCAATGGTATGACGAGGTGAAACTTGAACTGGAGAACAGCACAAAAAACACATAAGGAACTGTATCTAAGTCTTGTCTTTTTATAATCGAGACAACACAATGTGGGGTAAGATGTCACGTAAACCAAACTATGAGATAACAAGCGATCTATACACACGAGCTGTATCACAAATTGAAAAAGAAGCGCAAGCTCGGTTGAAAGGGTAGGATTTTGAAGAAGAACTCAATTAAAACGCATTTCAATGAAAACAAAGCATTTTCCATCCTCCCTCAAGTACAACGGTTGTTGGTTTATAAAGAAAGAAGGTTGTTCCACAAATTGCATGCATAATCATAAACCTAGTTTCTAATATAAGACAGACATAGAGTGAGGTATCAATTAGTATTTTTTTATTTAAAGGACCAACATTGTTAGAAGCACAGTAGGAAAATGGAATGAAAAAAGAGATGCATAAGGAAAGGATTAGGAAGGTACGAACCAAGAAGCAAAAGGAAAAGTGAAGCCGCGGAGATGAGAGTGAAGCCAGTGGGCATTGCTGTGACTGTGAGTGAAGCGAAGCTACAAGTACTACTTACTACTTTGTTGTTGTTGAGAGAGTTGTGAAGTGAAACCTAACGTTCCAATGCTCAGAAAGTAACGGCTATTGTCTCTCTGTCTAGAGATTGGAGCTCGAGAGTGCCCAGGAGCTCCACTAATGCACATTTTTTTTTATTCATAAAATATATATATATGCAGAGAGGGACACCTTAATTATAATTATAATATTATTATCTATCTATAACTATTATTCCCTCCTTTCTAATAATATTCTTTTAAAAAATTTGTTTCTTAATATTTTTTTTATAATTTTTAAATATATTAATTATTTTTTTCTATATATAATTATTTAATTATTTTATCTCTAAACATTAATAAAAAATAATTAAGTGAATAAAAAGATGAGAAAAGAATAATTTTAAGATAATAATATAATTAATTGACATATTTAATGTGGTTGATTAAACTGAGTTAAAAAAACTTGAATTAATTGTATAATGACAATTATCTCATTTATTATATGTATATATATTTATTTATTTATTATTCCCAATTTATCTTCAATTGTTTTTTCCATTACCATTTATATGGGGGAAAAAAGTATTACTACTCTTCAGATGTGGACAACAAGCATACTAAATTGTCTCACTATCATACCAACTCAATTGTTTAGGCATAAATTGTCTCATTTGCCACTAGCTTATATAATAATAATAGTATTATGTTTTTATAATATGATATATATTGCATTATTTTTTATTTTTTTTATCTTTCTCATAATTATATTAGCTTACATAGTTTTATTGTAAGAAATAATTTTTCAGTTAATTATAAAAATATATATTAAAAACCATTATAAAAAATATTACATGGAAGAATATATTGATAATATTTTTAACATCTGTAGGCATTCTCATTTTCTTTAGCTTATTTTTAAATATAATTATTCAAGGTAGATGCTTTTTACACTTTGAAAAGGTATGTATATATCGAGCAAATGGATAAATGTGACGAAGAAAAGAAAGATTAATAAAAATATAGGTAAATATAAAAGCTAAGTATAAAATTTAAATTGATAATTTTTTTTACATTCCAAAACCAAACGAACTGTTATCATTATTATTACTGGTTGAAAGAACTGCGTCACTGTGCCTTCTGTCTTAATTGTATTGTTTTTAGTTATATGTAATATAATAACCGGCATGAAAAGCTATTAGAAAATAATAATTGCATGTGATTGTAAGTAATTTTAAAATTAGTCAAAAGATAAATTAAGAATAAAAAATGTATATACGAAATGAGATAATTATTATTATTAATAGTTATATATTACTACTTTTAATAATAATTATTATTATTTTACAATACTCTATATATTGAATAAGTTATTTATTTTAGAAATAATAATTTTTAATGTTTGAATTTATTTTAATAATATTTAATATAATAAAATATTGTAGTGATATATAATCTTATTTATAAAACCTGTAAAATATTTAAGATATTACTAAATTGTTTTCCTCCTTGTTTCAAATGATTATATTTTAAATTTGTAAAACCTTAATTACAAATTTTTCTATTCTTATTTTATGAAATCGTAATATTTAAAAATAGTTAATACTATTGTTCATTATCATTTTAAATAATAAAAATAAGCATAAATACTTTAGAACGATTTTTTGGTGAATTTTAGAATGAATTTAAAGCACGTAAAGGAACAACTATTCTGAAAACAGAGAACTACTACTATTTGCTGGCGACAGAGAATTTAATATGTGACTGCAACACATCACAACACAATACAACGAGAAAGCGCCGGTCCTCAGTTTTATTATTCAATTCAGTTTATACATCTTTCTCGATTCCGAAATTTCGTATGTTTGTCCTGCTTTTCTTTGTGATTTTCTTAAATGGTTTTTGTAGTCTTATATTACTATTATTTTACTTTAATACTTGATGTTTGAAAATAGGCATTTATCAAAAAATACAGTATTTAAAATATATATTTATTCCGTGTGACAAATATTAACCAATGTTTTTAACAGAAAACATATTATACACTTACATTTTAATATAATTTTACATTATCATTTAATCATAAATCATTGTGTTGAATTTTATAATAATCATTTTATAAATCATACTAAATATGAATTTATGATTAAATAATAATATAAAATTATTTTACAATATATCACGATTAAATCAGTTTAAAAAATTCATTAATGTGAATTTATTATTAATTGTAATGCTTATTATTATCATTATTATTATTTTATTCTCTAATTTTTTTAAAATCATTTTTAGTTCCTAATTTATTTTGAATAGTTTTATTTTCTTATTTTTTTTCTTTACTTTTAGTCTTTTGTTAGGAGACTAAATATAAAAATAAGGACGAAAAAAGTTAACAAACAAGCAAGGATGAAACAAAAAAAGTTAAGAAATGTTAACTAGTAATCTATAGTCTATAGTATACAATACTATACATACAATAATTTCTTAAAAGAATGTTGACACCTGTCATTTTCCAGAATTATAAGCAATTAATTGTTTTTTAATTTTAATTTTAAATTAAAAAATTATATATAGTTAATGAGTACCAATTCAAATGATGTAATTAGATCAAATTAATGATTAATTACAATTAATTTATAATTATGATATTCATATAATTTTATAATAGACTAATATACTATAGTTACTAATTCTATGACGTTCAAATTAAATCAATTAAAAATTATGGAAAGAAAAAATAAAAAGAAATTTATTATACTCATTTTATAGATACCAATTATCTTGCTATCTAACTTGATTTTTTTGTGTGTGTAACAAAATTATTTGTTGTTATATATCTAAGACTAAAATAGTTTAATGATTACTTGAAATATACCCAAATAACTTTTAAAACGAATTTATGATATTTTAAAAATCATAATCTACTAGATATATAATCAATCATATATATAATGGGTAATAATTATTAATAATTAAAAATGTACGTTATACTTTATAATCCATGATAAAAATAAATAAATAAAGAATTTAATTGTAAATGTTTTTAATATATATTTAAGAAAATATTTATTATTTAAAATATTTATAATAATATTCATGTTTATAAATAATGTTTACCGGTACGTGAGAGGTCACAACAGCAATACAATGCAGCACCGCACCCTTTCAAAGATTTCTCTGTTATAAAATCAATCAATTGAACTCTGCACTTGCTTCTACCTTCGAGCAGAGCAAAGGGAAGAAACACAACCAAAATTTATCAGCTCCACTGCTATAAAAAAATACATTTTAGTTGGAATAGGTTAACAAACTACATCATCAATATATTTTAAAAATTTTAGTCAAATCTCACATATATATATACAGTGTCAAAGAATGAAAATAACTGAGAAATACAATAGAATGAAATAACTAATGGCCCACATTTGTTTTTATTTCTTTTTTCGCTTATTTCCTTGTACCACATACATTTACTTTTAAATTTCACATTTATTTCTTTAATTTCTTACTATCCTAGCTATTTCATCTTCACGAAACAAACAACAAATGTGTGAAATAAGAAAGTAATATTGTATTGATCTACCGTTAATTTTTTTTATATGCAGTTCATAATTTTTTTGATTCAGTGATAAGTGTATAACTAATCTTAAAAAAGTAATTAAATACATTCATACTCTTTTACTTTATATATTTGTTTATTTTAAAGGAGTCTAAATCCAATCCACTCAGTTCATTTCAAAACATAATCGATGATATCTCATGCTATTTGAACTATAATTATATGAACAGTTTTTGGGTCGAACCGGCTATCTATCAATTGGAATTTAATCACTATATATGGTACTGGTTGGCAACAGGTTTTGAATAAAAATAGTGAATCTTATCCACCAGTCCATATATACACATATAGTTAATTTCCAGCAGAGGGGGAATAAAGCTTAGTGGTGCATTTCGATCCTGACCAATGAAGAAAACTATAAGATCGATAGCGAAATTCGTGAGTGTATTATGTATGTATATATATACACACACACACGTACGTTGTAAGGATTTTGATGCCTGGTTTGCGTGGGAGGTTCTAGCTAGCTAGGAGAGGCAAGGGAACGAGAGTGGATCGAGTCAAGGGTTCATCCATTTGATCATTCCATGGACCTGAAACCATCATGGGATTAAAATGAGAAAAAGGGTCATAATCTAATCAGTGGTGGGCACATATAAAGATTCTGAAGAAACATCATCTTATTTCCCCCCCTAATTAAACAAGATATTGGGAGGCCTATCTGCCCTAGCTTGTCAGTGCCAATACAATACAATAACATCATGTGGTCGTCGTTTCATTGCCATTCAAATGTCACCACATCATTCTTGTACCCAAGTCAACCTTCTTATCCTCACACACTCACATATCTTTATTGTACGTACCAATCCAGCTCATTCTAAATAGGAAAGGTGTTTTTTAACAAACATTTTTATAATCAAAATATAACACAGAATCCCTTATAATAACAATTTGTTGGTAAGTGACATGTATGTATATAAATAGATGTGGATCATATATAGAGATTTTTTTAAAATAACAGATCTTGCAATTAACAAAAGAAAGATATTTTTGTGATATCTAGTAAATATATAAGTTGGGATTAATTCTAACAGCTTTAATTCTTTTTATTGTATCTAACAATTGTGAGATTTATCTATATTTATTCAACAATAATTAACGTATTAGTTATGAAGGTTATTACATTGTGA
The DNA here is from genome assembly GCF_000004515.6 of Glycine max. Lineage (NCBI taxonomy): Eukaryota > Viridiplantae > Streptophyta > Magnoliopsida > Fabales > Fabaceae > Glycine > Glycine max. The sequence goes on from NC_038241.2 coordinate 40,498,817, forward strand.
ATACTAGTGATAACGTGATTTGATAGACAAAACTGCATGACTAATGCTTGAGGGACGGGGAAAACGTTCAACCAATTGGAATATGCCAATACAGCCCATGAGTTTTAAGGGTCGTAAAACACGTGGATTGAATAATTAGTTAGCTATGAGTAAAAAGAATTTTGGAGGTCAAGTAACAGCAGCATATGGCTGAGCTACCAAAAAAGAAGAAGAAGAATTTGTCAATTCAAATATAGTTTTGTTTGAGACTAAAAAAGTAGAAGAAGTGATGTTTATCGTGAACACTTCACGCCAAAGGTCAATACATATTTCTATTTGTATGTAGTTTTAAAAAAGAAACTAAATATGATGTTGTTGGTTGATATTTGAGAGTTGAGATGAAGGTTAAGCCAAAACAATGTTTAGTGGGATTCGGGCGTACCTTTTTTAATAAACAGGAAGGTGTTGTTTTCCTTCTACCGGATCAATATATTCATTCTTACAATAAAATGATATTTGTGTTGTTATTTTATATCAAGTTGAAATTAAACCTCAAATCTTAATTAAAGTATTCAAATACAAAACTACTTTTATCAACAATTTTTTATTTTTCAGGAGTACTTTTTACCAGGTAGCATTCGGTGCATGACAAATTAATATAATTATTAGCTGTTATAGATCGATATTTGAAGCTTACAATTAATTTTATTCATATATATTTTTAAGGTCAAATTACTAATTTTGGTAATTATAGTTTCACAATTTTTATCTTTTTAGTTCTTATAGTTTGAAAGTGATTTTTTTAATCATTAAAATTTATATTTTAATTCTTTTTTAGTTCTTATAGTTTAAAAGTATTTTTTTTAATTTTTATAGTTTGTATTTTAATTTTATTTTAATTTGAATAATTTTTTTAGTTCCTATAGTTTGTATTTTAATTACCTTTTAATCCTTATTAAAAAAATATAAAAATAATTAACTGCAAATTAATTATAAATTATCAATTATTTTTTTATTACAAATTATCTTTCGATAAATTAGTTACGAATTACTTATTAATATTTTTATAGTTAATTATAATTGATAATATAATATTACTCATATATTGATGGTAAGGACTAAAAAAAATTTAAATATAAGAATATAAGAATTAAAATTACTACTTTCAAACTACAGACTAAAATGAAATTAAAATCTAAATTATAAAGAATAAAAAATCACTTTCAAAAACTATAAAGATTAAAAGAGAATTAAAATGTAAATTATAAGAATTAAGAAACTACTTTAACTAAAAGGTATAAATGATAAAATTATATGAATTAAATGAATAATTAAACCTATCTTTAATCTTCGATTTATATATCCTTTTCTTATTTATAGTATATTTGAAATGCAGGTACACCAATAGTGTTCCCATTCCTAACCAAAGTTCCGAACCAAAATCAGCAAAATGGCCAACGTGACCATTTCAACGACACTTGACCTAAGGTCATAGCAGTAGCATTAACTAAAAATGTTATATAAAATTAAAATGGAAAAATATTCAAAAACGCCCAATATATTATTATACATTTTACGTGAGAGAAAGACAAAAAAGAAATATATATATATATATATATATATATATATATATATATATATATATATATATATATATATTGTGATGCAAGATAAGAAAAGAAATAAAAAAGTTATAGGTATTAATTAAGTGTTTAAAAAATATGAATATTCATTTATTATTACTCAAATAAAATATACACATAATACATGGTGTGATAAACGATGCATTAAAAGGTGGGAATATACCCATCTGTCATGGCTTTAAGAAGCAAAGTTGGCGAAATGGGGGACCACAGTTTCACACGCCAAAAATGAAAAGAAGTTAATAACAGTGTGGTGACTCAGGATATGGATGTCTTCAAATTTAGTCCTTATCCTCTACATGTGAGAGAAGGGTGTTAAGTTTGCACGATATAACGTGATTTGACAATGACAATATTTAGGATAGAGTGTTATAATTGATAAACTTGAATAAACAATAATGCTATCCAGTTATTCATTGATAATTAATCCTATAAATAAGATCACCCATTAGGCCATTATATATTTTATCTGTTAAATGTAACTGCTCCAATCAGATGCTATCATATCTGTGAGATTATATACAGATAAGCTTCCACAATGAATTGAAGGGCTAGCTATTCCGTTTTCATAAAGTAGGGAAAGAGATCGATCTTCTTCTTCATCTTTCTTCTCCTTTTCTATTCTTGGTTTCTTCTTTTAGAAATGAACGTGAAGGGTATCATGGATGGTAAAATTGAAGCTGGGAACACCAATTGTATTGTTAAGGAGGATGTGAATGATGATTCGATATCCATTGGATCAGTATCAGAAGATTCAATGAACTCTGTGTGTTCATCTTCTTCATCAGAATTGGCTGAGGATGCATCATCCTCTTCAGCATCTTATTTGTCAACCTCATCATCGCATTCAAACGGCCCTTTGTTTGAACTATCAGAGCTAATGAGTCAACTCCCTATCAAGTAAGCAATTTCCTGCATGATATTGTTCACCTTGTTTTAACTTTAATTTTATTCAATCTCCTAGCTTCTTTGGAAATTAATGTTATGAATTGGTGTAAGTTGGTGAGTTGAATTAATAGTTTATATATATTATCACATGTGATGTGCAGGAGAGGCTTGTCTATGTTTTATCAAGGGAAGGCTCAGTCTTTCAGTTCTCTAGCAAGCGTGGAGAGCATAGGGGATCTTCCTAAGAAGAAAGAGAGATTTTACAGGAAGAAAATGAAATCATGCAAAAGCTTCGCGGGAGGCTTGGATAGCAGCCACAGAATATCGTTCGCTCCAAAGGCTACAATATCAAAGAAATCTTCGAGAGCAACTTTTGTATCCGTGCTAACTAAAAGAGGGAGTTTCCTTGGAGGCTCCAGAACTTCCTTTTCTGTACAGAAGAACTTTTGATATCCAACCTTGTTAATTAGAGCTTAGTTAATATTTCATGCACAAAATAGGGAAAATTTTGAGTCCCTCACCTTCAGCTTTTCTCACACGAAGAAGTCATGTCATATTGTTTATTGGTAAATAATTAATATACATATGATTCATTAATTAGTATACCATTACTGCTTTGTTTTTCATGATAACAGGATCCTGCGCTGGCCTATGTTTCATTATTACTAGCATGATATGAGTGCTAATTAGCACATATATATGCAAGGATTTTTAGGTAGTTGCTCGTGATAATTGAGAGATAGGCTAGCTGTGGAATATATATGAAGCAGTTATGTGGGAAATTAGTTCACATGAGACTATGATAAAATCAGCCAATGATATATAAAGAGAATTAATTTGAGCTTACACATAATAATCAGAATATTCCAGGTTTATGATCATTAGTTGTACTACTGATTAGTGATCACTTCTAAATATATCTTATCAAATATAAAACTGAAGCAAGAACGTATAACATTAATCAGTATGAAAAATTACTATAAATATATATCCTGTTAAATAATCAGCAGCAGATATATATGATACCAGAAATAATCTTCTGTTTCTTACGGTTCGTCATGAAGATCAAAGCATATGTGAATCGGAGGCAAATATATATATCGTGACTTAATTTCTTTATTCTTCGCATGCTTGTTTTGTTTTAGCAATATTGAGTTGGGAGAGAGTTAGTCACCGGTGGGTTACCTTAATTTGTATAGGAGCCTCGAGCGTGTAGTTCTTCGTTCTCTAGAGCCTTGAGCTTTATTTTCTGTTGATTAATAACAAAAGTCGCTGCCAAAAAAATCACTTTGGTGTTCCATCTATCAGTTGGTCCAAACAAAAAATGAAGAGATAAGTGCGCAACAAAATTGAGAAATTAAAATAATTAAGAAGCTTGCAACCGATAAGATAGCAATGCACTGGTGTATAAAAAAAACTGCATATCATTCAATTTTTAATATTATGCCTCATCATTTTTAATCTATGTTAATAATTGTTTTTTTAGCTATAAAATAAAAATTTTAATAGTTATACACATCCAATCATAAGTCATCAACTTTTAAATAATTATATTAAAAGTAAAAAAAATATTATATATAATAATTTGTGATTAAATAATCATATAACATTATTTTATGAAATAATTTTTATTAAGATTGCTTTCAATTTCCAAATCCAAATCCAAAGTGATAAGATAATATTTTTTTTAGAAGCTAAATATATCCTTCACTTAGGTCAATCATACTCGAGATCATTAATTAATTAATTATAAGCAACACCGACAAATTCGTGTTTAGAGTATTTGATATATCGACACATTCATGATTTAAACTTGAAATCACTTACAGCACCATATATATCGGGAATTAATGTAATTAAAGGCATTATAGTATTTGTTTTCTTCCATTTTTAAATTACAGGGGTAAAAATAGGACACTTTCTTTTATGATTAAAACCAAACTCAAAAAAACATTATAGAAACTAAAAATATATTTTATTCTTTTTTTTAATAATAATTAAAAAATAATTTTAGTTATTTTTAAAAAATAGTTCACATCATTATTTAGTAATGAGATGACATGCTTTTAAACATGTCATGTGATCATGGTATGTGATATTACATGTCTAGTTGCTTGATACGCAAATGGTGATAGAAATCATGCATTGTTAAAACTTTTAAAATTTATAAGAAATAAAATTAAAAAAAAACGAATTCGAATACTGTTAGGGAATATATGTTTGGTGTATGATAAATTTTATGATACAATATAAAAAAATAAAGAAAAATAAAAATTATTAATTAGGTGTTTAAAATAAAAAGTAATTTATCTATCCTTATTCTTAGACATATACTGTAATAAAAAATATACTTTAAATTCTATTTGTACATGTATACTTCTAGTTAAAATACAATATTGTATAAATATGAATACAATGGTTCTTAGACAATTATATCTTAAAAGCCAGCATCTAAGGCACGTATTTATAAAGCGGGATTACTTTTTATAACGCAGATGTTATTGTTTGATTCTAGTCAAACATTTATACTTATCTCATGTGTTGGGCTTGAATTATCTAAATGAACGTGTGGACTATTTTATGTTGCGGTTATATTTGGCTAATGGATCTGGATTCCACTTAAAAAACAAAAGTAGTTTCTCCCGTCGTATTCATATGCAATCAATTTGTAAGGTTGTTTCACGTCTAAAAGACATCGGGGTGAGACAAAAGGGTAACCGGAAAGAATAAATGGAAGGAAGAAACAAACACAATAGTAACTGACAGTTCACAAGTTGCATTAGAATTTAGAATAACCCAAATTTAATTAATTAATCATTTTTTCCCTATAGGAATCTTCTTTCTATTTCTTTCGAAAACAATCATGTTTTTTTCGTGCATTATATATGAAAAATTAATTACTGTAGCCATTATCTATTTTAATTATAAATTGTTTCCTGTTAATCACATTATTAATTTCGTGCATTAAAATTCTAAAACTACATATGGATTTCATTTTCTGAGATATTTTGATTAGTTAATATTGCGGTCAATTATTTTTACTCTAATCAAAGGGAGTTTTAAAAAAGAGAAAATGAGTGCTGCACGAGGAAACTTGCGTAAGTCAATCTGCACCGTGACCGTAGAAAACATCTGTGGGAGTTGCTATTCTCACCCTCCCTAGCTTTTTTTTTTTTAAAATACACTCTTGTCCTCCCGTATTTTCCTACACCCCCTTCCCCTCACTCCTCACTCTCCACCAGAAAGCCCTCATGGTCTTACAGTTATTTATTTTAACTGTATCTGCCCATCTGAACTGGAATTGATTTTGCTAACTTCATTTAATGTGTTTTTGGATAGTCTCCAAAATGATGATTGAACATGGTAAGGTGGATCAATCTTAATTTTGACCAAATTTTACATGTATAAAAATCACAATAGAATCAATTATGATGCATAAAAATAATGGTAAAGTTGAAGCAAATAGGACTAGTTTCTAACTTTCTATTTCTATCAAAATCAATTTTGTAAAATCAAATTTCATTCAAAATCAATTTTATCATCCTGAATCCAAATATACACTTAAGGCATGTTTGGATGTCCGTTTGAAATGTGGTGCATGGATTCCAAGGGAAATCTAATGGTCCACAAATTCTATTTTGCAAAAGAAAGACTATGAATGTTTCTGGGAAATGGAAGTTTCGAGAGGAAATTCAAACACGAACTTAAATGTGTGATATAACGGATTAAAGCATTGGTGAAAGTGACAGTGATTGAAATTTTGACTTTCTTGTAAATTCTAAACTCTGTTGGATTAGCTTCTCTTCAATTTATTTTAGAATACAGTGAGGTAGAAGCTGCTATTTCACTTTCTTGTAAACAGGAAACCAAAATAGGCCCGCCCTCTTACAATAAGCTGACAGCAAATACGCATTTCTCACGGCTCATGCCACTGATTCTGTCCTCTGTGCCAGTGTGATTGCGTTTTGGAAAACAATCTCATGTTGCGTCAACTCCTAAATCCTATTAGTTTAAATTGTTAAGTATAGGAACTTGATAAATTTATTGGATAGTCGTCATTCTTTTATACAAACCCAACAGACAAGATTTAAAATCAAATCAACTTGTTAAAAGTCAAAAAAAAAAAAAAGTTTTTTTACGGTTCAGAGAGTATTATATAAACAACGATTCCCAAACACGCCAACTAGATAAATTTTGATGCTTTATAATTTGATCACGGTTTTTAAACTCAAAAACCCTGTTGTAATCTGAATGGAATTGTAGAGAAGACAAAATCAGCATTGATAGTCTGGTTCAGATATCGTAATTCGCCTTGTGATTGGAATCATTGGACTGATGCATAATGCGTTATATTAGTTGTCTCTTATTAGTTAGTGGGGCCTTCAATCAACTATTAACCCTTTGATTACTTTTCCTTTCCTAAAGGTTTGGATCAATTCCAGCCTTTGTATACTGCACAATTTCACTGTATTATTTCTTCAAGAAACTTCATAAGTTTCTTGCTATTAGTATTTTTTTTCATAGATCAAAGGTGTCATCTTGTGTTTAAGTTAGGTAAGAATTATGATCACTATAAACGATAACGTTCTTTCTCTTAATATTTAAAACGGTGCACTGTATAAAAAGAACTTAAATTCAAGATTAGTGATTAAGCTGCTTAGCATCTATTGGGGGAATGAATATACTGTTAATACAAATATAATAATTTGCTTTTTAGATCAGAATAATTAATACGGTTTTTGCTCTTGTATTCTTTAATCTCTGCACTATTTTATAAGTAACAAAATAACACTTTGTTTGAATTATAAATGCTAACTCGTTCATATACCGCAATCATCATGTAACCAAAAAAATATGCCGCAATCGCCATCCTATAAAAAATGAAGAGTTCTCACTGCAGTATTTAATTTGAGTTTGGATAAAATTTGCCAATAGTATACAAATACTTTTAAAAGAACCAAAAATGATCCAGCAAGAGAAGCCACTCAGCTGATGATAGTGGGATTAAAAATAAAGTAAACTTAGAATCTACCAAAAAGAAAACCAGTACTTCTTTACAACAAAATTTGATAGTTCTCCAAAACACGAACAAATAGTGGCTATTTATGCCTTATAGTGAGTTCTTTCACGTCATTGAAGTTATAACTTATGGCTTCAACATTGCTTTGTTACTTTTGCCAATTATTCCTTGGGAGTCCATGGTGCTTCTCTGATTCACCAACTACTATGAGTTTAGAATTGGGAATCAACCTCAACCATTAGAAGTTTTCAAATAGAAATAATCAACTAAACAACAAGCACTTAATTATTTATACGAGAGTCCAACAATTGGACGACGATGATTCAAGGTGGGTAGGTACTATAACTATAAGCATGTAGCTGCACAAATGTTATCAGAGTAAAATATATTTTACAAGATATGCTATTCTTAGAAGCACAATCTGAAACGACCCGTCATCTCAACAAGAATAATTTCACGATCGCACACAAACAGAAAGAGAGGGGCTCACGGGCAGCACCAAACAAACAGCAACAATTACAACAAAGTAAAAGTGGCGAAACACTAACAAAAAATAAAAATTCAAACAACATTTTTATAGGCAAAAAGTGCAACCTGCCCTGTGGTTTAGATTGTTCATTTCTCTCTCTCTCTCTCTCTCTCTCTCAATAGATGTCAGTAGAAGCACCCGTGAACTCTCTCTCTCTCTGTCATTGATTCTCTGATTCAGCTTCACTTTCCAGTCCCACCTATAAACAAGTACTAATAACTTGTATATAAACCGTGACACAAGCCAATTTACACAGCACTTTGTAATTCCAAACCACATTCCCCACCTTATCATTCTTTTGCTCACATTCTCTCTGAGAATGTCAAATTTGCATTTTATTTTCTATGGTTTAGTAGTTATTCTTCTTCTACAAAATCCCAGTGCAACACAATGCCATACCAAGGGAATTCAGCCTAAGCCAGGGAATGGATTATCTACCAACATGACCAGAGTCGAATTTTCAGAACAACAGTTCATGAAATGGGTGAAATTTGTAGGTGGCCTCAAACATTCTGTCTTTAGGACAGCAAATAATAAGCTTTTTCCTTCTCACACTTTGCACGTTTCTAAGAAGCATGGTAAAGGAGGTTTTTCGTCAATTCAAGCAGCCATTGATTCCCTTCCATTCATCAATGTAGTGAGAGTGGTAATTAAGGTTCATGCAGGGGTTTACACGTAAGTACAAGCATTATATTTCTTGTTATGTATCACTTGAATTCTGTCACATTCTAGTCTTTTTGCTATGCGTTGTTTGTTTATGGTCTTTGTTCATGTGAGACATGGGGTTTGGTGTTTGTCCTGTCCACGTTCATTATTTTATTTTATTTTTTGTTTTTGTGTGATATGGTACATAGGGGAGTGACAATAACTTGGGTGTCTTTTTCCTTGTGACTCAAATGCCCTGAGAATTGCTCTTTGACTACAGAAGACTTTGCACCTAATGAGTTCTTTCTTTCAGACTTGTCCTCTTTTTATTATTTTTATTTCATTTTATTAATCTCTTCCTTTCACAACAAGCAAGTTTTCTTCTATGTGTTATTGTTTAACAAATTGTGAATTACATTCATTTGAAAATCTCTTATTTACTACTTTCTTTTGTGTTTTTTTTTCTTTAATTATACAGTGAGAAAGTGAACATTTCTCCTTTCAAATCCTTCATAACAATACAAGGAGAAGGAGCAGATAAGACCATTGTTCAATGGGGTGACACTGCTCAAAGCCAGCCATTAGGAACCTATGGTTCTGCAACATTTGCTGTGAATTCAGCTTATTTCATAGCCAAGAACATCACATTCAAAGCAAGTGACAAGCTCCATTCCAATCTTCCTCTATCCGTGTGTTTTACAAGCAAATATTAATGTGCAACTTGCATGCAGAACACTGCCCCAATTCCAGCACCAGGAGCAGTTGGAAAGCAGGGAGTGGCATTGAGAATTTCAGCAGACACAGCAGTATTCCAAGGTTGCAAATTCTTAGGAGCACAGGACACACTCTATGATCATATTGGTAGGCATTACTATAAGGATTGCTACATTGAAGGCTCTGTTGATTTCATATTTGGCAACGCTCTGTCTCTCTTTGAGGTTAGATTTTTCTCTCTACAATTTTACAGCTGTGAACTTGAATTATTGCTGTTGAATAATCTGAGGATTTGTACTATATAATAGTCTATTTGTATTAATTTAAGTCAAATCAGTACAACCAACCTAAACAATTGTGTCTTACATTATTCAATAAATTAACCTGAAATGGAATCTAATTTGTTCCTTCTTCCTTCCCTCTATCCATTCCATTTATGTTATTTTCAAATGACTTGTCTTGTAATTAATTACATTGGTAACTCTTACTAGGGATGTCACGTGCATGCCATAGCACAACTTACAGGGGCCTTAACAGCGCAAGGAAGGAGCAGTTTATTAGAAGACACGGGTTTCTCGTTTGTTCACTGTAAGGTCACGGGCTCAGGGGCACTTTACCTTGGAAGGGCTTGGGGTCCCTTTTCTCGCGTTGTCTTTGCTTACACTTACATGGACAACATCATCATTCCCAAAGGCTGGTATAACTGGGGCGACCCTAACCGTGAAATGTAAGTTCTTTTTTTTTATCTCTTTCTCCTTCTCACACGCATCGAGTATAGACACACGTGTATTCACATAATTAACTGTCAACTTTTTCTAATTGAATATAAAATGTAACTCATTGGAACCAAGAAGCTGTTGATTTGTCTGTTAGTATTATATTCACCCATATGTAATTTCCTAGACTTGCCTAGAAACAAATTGTCGGAATACAAATGTGTAAAGTGAAATTCTACATTGAATAAGAACGAAAAGATTCAGTATTATATAATTGATAAAAAAAAATTATAAATTTAAGTTAAAATTTTAAATTAAAGTTTGATATTAATTTTATTTATGTAGTTATTTGTGGTTTATTACTATAAATCTCCCTCCGTCTTTATCCTCTTATTTCCTTAACTCACATAAACCCTTCTTTTTTCTCCAATCTTTTTTAATCCTTATATGTTTAGTTTAATGTGATTACATGGCCAAAACTTCGTTTTATCTGTCTTCAATGTAAATGACCATGATCTCTTGTCCATTGGTAAATACCAATATGTAAAAATGTTGACTATAAGTAGTCTATGTTGTAAAGGCAGTAAGAATGTCATTAGTAGAAGAATATTTGTTTCATATCACTTTTGTTTTATGTTTCGCATAAAATGTCAAATTAGCTAAAGAGGAAATAGAGTGAAAAAAATGTTTTTCAATGCGTAAGTAGGTGGGTGTAAAAAGCATATATGAAATAAAAGGTTGAACAAATTAAATTACAATTTATAAACTAGGTGCGGTTAAGAGTATATTTCACCAGAGTCATCTCTCTCACTAACGGAAAGTACAAGGTTGAAAGAGTATGTTTTGTTGTTCCGTTCCGAATTACCTTTTGCACTAGTAACTAGTAGGGGCAACAATGTTTGTCCTTTTGCCCTTTATGCAGAGAAATTCGCACTTGACAAATCACAAGTAGCCCCAGCAATTCTCAATGGTTTTATGCTTAAGTGGCAAACAAACGCACTTAGTAAGTCAGCCTCTAGTATCAGTCTCCACCTATCCATTGTACCATATAGAATAATGAACTAGTCTACTCTCTCATGTTAGAGTGACCTAACATGTGTGGTGGAAATCTACGTGTTGTGCTCATGAACCTTGGAATGCACAAAATGCTAGAAAATGAACTCTGTAAAGTATAAGAAATTAGTAGCAGTTTTAAGAGAAAAATGGGTAGGTAAATATAGGGAGAGTCCTACCCCCAAACTACATATATATTTACTTGTATAGATAAGGCAGAGCAGCGTGCGCATAGAATCACACACAGCTTGATCAATGCGCATGTGAGTGCGTTTCTAATTTGTTTCCATGTATTTTGGTGTTTTTGGGTCCACTACACTAGGACTGTATTCTATGGACAGTACAAATGCACAGGACCAGGAGCAAGCTACGCGGGGAGAGTATCATGGTCAAGGGAGCTCACTGATGAGGAAGCTAAGCCTTTTATTTCACTTAGCTATATTGATGGCTCTGAATGGATCAATCTCTCTCTTTGATTTCATTACAGAATTTTTATGTATAAATATATAAATTACAATTTGATAGTGCCTTTCAGAATCACAACTCCTTTCAGTTAGCAGTCTCCAGCTGCTTCACATTTTTTATATTTTTTTACCTTTCTTTTGGTAAAAATGGGACCCAGGGGGATCCACAACATTATTGGGTACACTTCATTAATAGATCATTATTTCTATTTCTCAGTTATATTTTATCATTCTCGTATAAGTTAAAGGGGCAACTTTTTATTATGAAATATTTCCCTGGTGGACAGGGAACAAAACATGAGGGACTTCCTAGGCATCTCACTGTTTGTTCCTTTTAAAATTGTAAAAACTGAATTGGAAGGATTTCTCTCATTACACTTTGGTGGAGGGAACGATTTCGCTTGCTATGAAATCTTTTATAAATGTGCTACTGCTATCAGAATCATCACGGTAGTAAATTATAGGTTGAATGAGTAGAATTTATAAGGCTTCCACCGCTCTGGCAAAAGTTTCTCTTTACTGGTTTGTCATTTATCAATATGAAGTGCTGACTGTTACCATGGACTATTTTCTACTTTTTAAGTTAGAAACATTGTAAGTGTAAACGGTCGATTAATAAATAAAAAATATTTTTTTAATGTATTTGCTGAAAAAATTAATAAAATTATTATTAATATATGATAATTTGTGATTAGATAATAATATAAAATTAATTTATTTGTGAAGGTAGAATCGCATAAGAAAATAGGAAAAGAGGGAAGGGGGTGCTGCAGAATAAGGGGAAGGAGAAGGAAGTGTAGGAAAAAAAAGAAAGGAGACACAAAATTGTACTTCAGCGTTCAGCCAGATTTTGAAAAGAGGGGTGAGAATAATAATTCCCTTCTAGCAATATGGGCTTAAATCAACAGTGGTTCGGCCCCCTTATGTTGAGTAGCTGACATTAAAAATAAGGGAAATGCTAGGGCACCAGAAATTTTGCCGGTAGACCCAGCAAAACATGTAAAATTCCGGTTTTGCCCTTATGTAAGTTCAACCTTATGAGGCTTATGGATTGTCAATCCGTAAGTGGCCCATAGGATTGTTTTCTAATTATTTTTTTCAAAAATATAATTTACAAATTAATTTAAAATTAATGGTACAAGCAAGAATCAAACCTGTGATTTTTACATTATTAGCACAACGTTCTAACAAATTAAGCTAATAGATCAATTATGTTATAAAATAATTAATGTCGCTGTATATAACACTAATATTTCTTATGTATATTTAATACACATATAAATTTACATAATTAATTTTGTGATAATTAATTTTTATCTAATAATTAATTTGTTTACATATATAAATTATAAATAAAAATCATAGATTTAATAAAAATTTACATATGTAAAAAAATACCAAATTTATTTAATTATCAATTGTTGTAATAAACATTTAAATACATCATTCAATTAAATACCATATTTGTTTAATTTTTAATCACTGTAAAAAATATTCAAATACATCATTCAATTAAATATCAATTTTTTTCAACTATTAATTACTGTAATAAACATCTAAATACAACATTCAGTTAAATATCAAATTTGTTTGATTATCAAATTTTGTAAATAAATTAAATGTATACAAAAAATCTAAAAAATTATAATTTTATAAAAATTCAAAACATACGGATTGTCAATCCGTATGTTTTGAATTTTTTAATATGCATCTCTTCTTCTCCGACGATGAAAAACCACAAGGAACTCCACCGTATATTCATAAACAACACACATACACTACCAGCGACAACAAACACTCACAAAAAGATATTAACGGAAGCAAGTTACACTAAGGGAGTGCAGATTTACAAAAAACAAAAGGCACTACAAACATGAAAAAAACTAATATGCTATTTATAACCTAAAATACTCATAAGGACTTTTTTGATATTTTGGAAAATTGTTGAATGTACCATAAAAAATATAGGGTGCCCCAAGCAGTTCCTTGAAAATAAATAAACGCACTCGACCCAAAATAACTTTTTGTCTTAATTTTGAATTCATCAAAACATTTAATTTAGTATAATATACTTTAATTTTTTTGGTATAGGCCAGGCAAAAGAATAATTAACATAGTATATCCAAGACTTAATGTCTGGTTAAGCTAAAATAATGTGTATTAGTTCATCTACGTGCGCTCGATGAATAATATACTTTAATTTAATAGTAATTATTATTTATAATATTTAAAAGTTAAAGACCCTTCATTTCTTTCCAATTCACGTTGAACACAATTTGCTTCTCACATTGGATTGGCATTCAACGTGACCAAACTGTGATTCAAACAAATAAATGGCTGATATGTTACAAATATTCTTCTTCATTTTAATCTTCTTTTCGGTGCATAGTCTATTTTTTCATCCCATCTTAAGTATGTTTGAATCGTGCAACATTAGTTTTAGTTGTCCTGTTATCCTAATATTTTTTCTGATTGTTTTTCTCCAAATTGTCAACGGAATATTCCCTGTTTGAAGGTAAATTTTGACAATTTTCTGTCTTTTAGACATTTTTTATCTTAAAGCCATATGCACACCATGTGCAGATGATTTTATTAAAAGTAAGTAATTAACTACTAATTTAATTGAACATAAAAAGAAAAAAATGAATGAAAAGAAAATTTTATAATGAACTTTATAAAATCAAGGTGTATTAGTACATGCTTGATTTAATTTATTTAAAATTAATTTTTTTTTCTGAAATTAAGGACCCAATGAGAAAATTTTCATTTTTAATTACAAAACTGGCATTTTGTTTTCAATTTATTTCTTGAATTCAAATATTTGTATAGTAAACAATGAAAATAGTTTTTATTTTTAGTTTTTCTGTTTCCTGTATATAAAGCTTTGAAAGAAGAAAACAAATTGACAATAATTTTGTAATTGAAAGTGAAAACAAAAAAACAAAAACAGAAATTAAAAACAGAAGTAAATGATCTTATTATTTTCTAAACATGTAAATATTATACGTCACTTAACATGTGTGGCTGGAAAATTCAACCCGAGTGATAAACATTTTTATCATTAATTGGTGTAATAATTTGAGAGAATAAAATGCTTTAACCCAATTATTTTTTACCATCCAAAATAGTAATTAGAAGGAATTTTTATGGTGGATAAGCGTGTTACCTAGACATTCACTTGTGTGAAAATAATCGGATGAATGTGCAACGGATTACGAATGAGAACAGAGACGTATTCACATCTTCAATATTGCTACTGAATGCTGGTTGCTGCATGTGCATGTACTGAATGTAGCTAATGAATGCATTAGGCATGTAACGTTTCTACTGCAACTAGCTGTTAATTAATACTAGTAGGTTAGAATTGATGGCTGCAGTGTGAACGAAGGTTCCAACAAATAAGTTTAAAAAAGAGATTTAAGAAGAAAAAAAATACTACAGTACTTGGAAAAGAACAGTACAATTTTGGGATTATTATCTAAGCGACATGCATCAACATAACAAGCAATCAAAAACACCCTTACCCTACAGTAAAATTCAACAATTAAAAAACGATTTGAAGACAGCATATATAGCAGCTAGCTATCGTCCAATTATAGTACGAGTGAATGTGATGAATCAGAAGAGATGACCACTAACATGCGTTCTCTGACATTCAAGATTCCCCCGAAGTTAATAAACAAAAATCAAATTCCCTATCATTAATTGTTAATTATAGTTTCCACTGAATAATTGAATAGGTTGAACTCCCGAAAAGGATCCTCTGCAGTCATTATAATAACTGCACATTGTGCAGTTTAAATCTCACTGTCATTACTTTTTATTACTAGTATTCACTATAGATTATAAATCTTTGCTTTTTCGTGAAATAAATTATTTTAACAATCACCATTTTTTCATAAGAATTTTACAAATAGGCAAATCTTGAACTAATAATTTTTGGGAAAAAAAATAATCAATTTAGCTTTGTTGTAAGGCATTCGTGGTCTCAATGACATGTCAACAAAATTTAGTATAAGATCTTGTTAGTTAAGAGCGTGCGTAGATCCGAACCACTCAAACACTCTGTATGAACTTTGTTGTTTTATGGGTAGATCGACTTCACTCGTTCAAAGTCCATGTCCTTTGATTTGGACAACAAGATCTTATTTTTAAACCAGTGAATCAATGACCTAACGTATTATTTTATTTCAAATTTTGAGAAAATTTAGAACAATTTTTAACTTTTTGGACTTGACCTAACCAACTCATTAGTGATCATGTTACTTCAGTTCAGATATGACAAAAAAAAAAGAAGCCTAAATTCAACTCAACCCAAACTGAAGTATTTTGATTACGTCTCCAAACTAGACTTAAACCAACTAATGTACACCCCAATGGTGCTTCACTTTTTACATCCGTATTTTCTGTTCATAAATCTTGTTTAGAGTGAGGCTTTATGTGGTGCAACAAAACAAACTCAAATATGAAGGTGAAAATTAATTGCTGTAGCATTTGATTATAATGATAATATATGAAGATAATTCCATGACCAAATTATAACGGGGACCTTCTCATTGTTCTCCTTCTATTTTGTCTTGACTCCCCTGTTTCCTACCCACTATATGTTCTCAAATTGCCAATCATGGGGCGCAGAAACACACAGAACTATTACTAACAATGTGAAAAAGAAAGGCCACTTATCATGCATACTACTTTGTGGGCTG
>NC_038241.2:40515273-40535825 GCF_000004515.6 Glycine max
GATCGGGGCGTTGCTTTGGAGCACTATGAGACCTCAATTTGGCCTTGAAAGACTGAGTGCTGGCCATGTAGTTTGGAAAATTGTGATACTGGCCATAGAAGAAGTTCTCGGTGCAAACACTTTTAGGTGTCATACTCATAGGTGCAACAACAACAGATCCACAGCTACAAGAGTTGGTAAATCGTGGAGTGCTTTGCGCTGTGGAGAATCTGCACTCTTCTCTTGTTAAGCCCCATTCTGAGTCGTGGTAGTTCCTGTGGCTTGGTATGGACAAATGAGCAAATGGAAGAGGAGAAGGAAGTGCCTGAAATGATGGGTCATCGCCAAAATCTGACATTGAGGTGTTGCTCCTGCGAGACCTTGACTTTGGCCTGCCACTGCCAGTGTCCACTTCCACTATTTTGGGGCTCCCATCAACACTGTTTGCATTATTCATTGTGGCATCAAAAGAAGATGATAGCCTTCTGCTGTGGATGGGAGCTATGTACTCACTCTTTATGTCATCAAATCTCTCCTGCAAAACACTCCAAAGCATTAATCACGATAACTATTTATGCAATTTACATGACAATGGACAAGGGACAGGAATCTAAAATCTATGTTCTGTTGCAGTACCATGGATCTTCGTGCTTGTGTTTGAAACAAATGTGCTTCATTCTTTGTGCTGCTGAGTCCGTGAGATTTCTTAGACCTTACTGTTGCTTGAGCTCTAATTAGAGCCTGCATACTATGCAGGGTTGCTGCTGCTTGCTTCCGCACCAAGTACCCTCTCACAAGTGCTTGTAACTTGACCAATCCTTTTAAGGCTCTCAGTGCCTTCCTTGCCTATTTAGAAAAACCGAAGAACAGCAAAATCAAAATATCGCTGATATGAATAGAATCAGTATCTTTATATAATTAAAATTTATAATAAATAAATATTTTGATCAAAATAGCTTTGGTCTGAACATGTTATAGAATTATATGATTTATATATCTAATCTAACTGAAAGCTAATTAAAAGCCTAGAATTTGCATCTGACTAGTTCAATTTCTGCCAAAAAAGGTCATGTTCTTTTTTGTCTCTGAAGTTGGAGAAAGGCAAACTTACCAAGTATCCTCTAAAGAAAGTTTGAATCTTGACAACAGCCAACCTTTCTTGTCCACCACCACCAAACATGGTGTCTCTGCCATTGCCGTGGCTGGTTAGTCTAACCACTGCCACGGCAGCCTGAGCCGCAGTCACTGCAGCATCTGCGGCTGCTGCAGTGGCTGCAGCAACTGCAATAGCATGCTTGTTCTGCTCCTTCTCAGTTTCTGAGTAGAAGGATTGCAACCAAGCGGCCTCTGCAGGTGAAATATTGGGTGGAATTGTGGTTGGATTATGACATAAACCTCTGGAATCTCTGTCTGAGTGATTTGAATTCTCTTTGCGCTCTCTGTCTGTCCTTATCCCAAACAACCCCTTCAACCACCTTATGGCTCTGCCCATTGGGTGCAGCGTGAGGGAAATGCAAATGCTGCTACTGGGGTCTTTGAATAATAATAATGCAAGTGGGAACGGTGAAGTGAAGAAACCTACCAAAGAAAAACTCAGTCACAGACACAGTTTTTCAAGACACAAGAAAACCGCCTCGTGAAAATCTGCATTACATGACAAAAACATGCATCTGGAACATGCATGCAGTAGGAGGCATGGTAAGCAAAATGAAACAACATTAGAATAATGGAATATAAAATAAAAAGAGGTGTTGGGGTTCACATTGCAAAGTAAATTATTAAAGAAATGGATGGAGTAGTAAGGTAAACCCACCTTGGTAGAATAAAATTCTGGAAAGGAAAAGGCAATTCAAAAGTGGGAAAAGGAAAAGGGGGGGGAAGTGAGAAGAAAGAGATGGGAAGGTTCAATTCAAAGAAGAGAACACAGAACAGCCCCATAGTGAAATCTCTATCTTCATCTGTCCTCTGGAGCGACGTATCCTCAAAAAGAAAGATACCTCAGTGTCCCAAAACATCTGACACACTCGTGTCTCGTGAAGGCATTCCCTAACTTGTACCACAGATCAAAACCTTCCTCTGCGCTCTGCAACTGTTTTACCCTCCTTTGCTTCTTGGTTTAACTCCTAGCCAATGAATGATACCAGTGTCATTCATTCTATATTTTCTCAGCTCTCTCTTCAGCTTTCAACTAGTAAGAAGAAACCGAATAATAATAATCATAATAATGCGTCCTCCTTCTGCATGAAACCCTGTTGAAGCTGAGCCAATAAAAAGATAGCTTTTTAGTTCAATTAATGTTGTTCTTTTCCTCACCCCAACAGCTACCTAGGCTGTTCTCTGCAACCCTTTCTCTTTTTTTATTTCACCCTTTTTCTCTTTCATTGTTTCGTTATACTGTTTCCTCAATTATTTGTGTACAAATTCAAGCTCCCCCTTTGTTTTTACTGTCGTTTCTCTGCAACTTAGAAATCATGGGGTCCTCTCTCTACTAAATATGTAGTAGTATATTTTACGGTGGCAAACAAGCTTGGAATATCCATGATTAAATGTGGTTAATTGTTAAAAACATTAAATTATATTTACCAAATAAAATTATCAAAAACTATAGGGGTATTCAAAATCAAAATTACAAAGACAAACTTAGCTGTACTGGGGTTCCAGTACTTTGCTGACTGGAACGATCCAGATGAAAACAAAATTTCCCTGAACACGTCGCTATTTACGATTATTGCGCCTTTTGTAATCTAGTAAGCATACCATCAAATACTACTCCAGCAATTCAGGCCATTCATTATCTTGGGTAAAATTTCATGCCTACTAAGTGCAAACAAATTACTTACCGCCAATTTTATTTTATTTTTATCAAGTTCTCAAATCAAAGTACTTGATGGAATATAATATCAACAAATAATTATAATTCATATAAAAAATTATAGTGATTCAATCAGAAATCCTCATGTTATTATATTAAATATGACTTCTGATTAATTAAATGCATAAAAAAATTTAAGAGAAAATTACATGCAGTTAAACTCTAAAATAATTACGTATTAATTTAAGAATAAAATTATTTTGTGCTTGAAAATTGAAAGTTTTCTCTCCGATATATAGTTCTAAAATCTTAGCTGGTCGCTTTGACAAAGCCGGAGAGAATCAACGTTGAGGTCATGAAATTCAGAAATTGAAACATTTACGGAAATCCTACTCAGATACGGCTTTGACTATATCATTTTGAATCGAATTTACGAATCCTGCTATGTCACCATAGACATTTTTATATATTCAAAGCTAATTATTTTTTTCAAAATTCAAATAAATTATTGTCAGTATATCTTAAAATGCATCAAGATGATAAAATAATAAAATTGAGAAGCAAATTATTTATAAAAAAATTGGAATGTTTTTAAAAAATTAAATGAAATATAACAAATAAATTATATATTTTTCTAAATTCTAGTGTATTGAAAGCCACTACTTCCCTTATCCAGAACCAACAAATACGGAACCACTTTCACATAACCAATTCACATAATTACTTTCATATATTTACAAATGATACACTTCCACAAATACATTTTTTACGTTTACAAAGTAACGAATGAACTAGAATAATATATATCTACAAAGCAAATGATGTTAAAAACAGAAACTTGTCTAACGACTCATAATTTCATTAATTTCCTCTTCAGAGATGAGAAAACTGAGTGTCGAATAATTGAAATTTCAAACCCAAAAATTAAAAAATTATAATACATGAATTCAAAATTATTTAATAAAACTAATTAAGTTGTGAAAAAATTAATCATCTCCACAAAGGAATCAACAATGCCTTTGCTACAAGCATGATTGTTAACTTATTTGCGACAGTCGACAATATTCTCTAAAAAAACTTATTTACGACGATCTAATGAACACTATCGAGCCACTAATTTTCTACTTGGACTAACTGATACGATTTCAAAACACAAATAGTAAAAAAAAAAAACTATTGTTCAATTAACGAAGAGACTAATAAAAAAAAAAGATAAAAGGCGTACCAAAAAAAAAAAAAAGAGAAAGGCCCGTGTGTAAATATAATGTATCATATTATATATGGAAGAAAAAAAACCCCTCAATGTACAAATAAAGAAAGAAAAGAAACAAAAAGGCCCGTTAACAAAATGATCAAAGTAAAAATAAACTTGTAGCCTTGAAAAAAATGTCCTTTGAGAACCAAACTTAGCTGGTAGACTTAAAAATAGGGGTGTTCAAATAATCCAATTTTATAAAGCTAATTTATAACGGTTCATATCTAAATCACTTTTAAACCATTTTAATGAATTGATTTTATATCCAAATTCAGTTTTTTGGATTTTAAAGCCAATCCAATTATTTGGATATGGATTGGATACTTTATTGGATTTTCAGATTTTAAAGTATTTATTTGAAAACAACCTTGGTCAAGATGGGTCAAAAGCAAATTTTTGGCCGACATCACCCTAGATTATTTTTTGGATGGTGTTGGTTAAGGTTTTTTTCAATCGACATTGGTGGAGGTTTTTTTTTTGCCAATGTCATCCACAATTTTTTCAACCAACACCGGTTGATATCGTGAGTTTTTTTGGTCGATGTCAACTGATAATTTTTTCAACTGACATTGACCGAGACTTTTTTGATCGACATTGACTAAGGATTTTTGCAGTTGATGTCGACCGAGACTAGTTCTTTACGGACATCCTCTAGGGTTTGTTTCAATTAACATCGGCCAATGCTATTTTGAAACTGATGTCAGTTAGAGTTTTTTTTTTTTTTTTGTCGATGTCAATTGATGATTTTTTTCTAGCATCAGCTAGGATTTTTTGGCTAACATTAGTGGGGGCTATTTTTGTCGGCATCAACTAGGATTTTTTTTGTTGACGTTGGCTAGGATTTTTTTTAGGTCAATTAGTGATATTTTTGTGTCGACATCAGTTAGACCTATTTTTATGATTGACATCGCCCAAGATTATTTTCAATTGACAATGATTAGGGCTTTTTGATTGATGTCGACTATAAAATATCGTCATCTTATGTTGGCTGAAAAACCCTAACCAACGTCAACAAAAAATAACTCTGGTTGACTTTAGTTGAAAAATATATCACAATAATAGCCTCAACCAATGTTGGTCGATAATACCTTAGCCGATGCCAACCGAAAAAATAGCCCTAGCCGATGTTGACCAAAAAACCCTAGGCGACATCGGCCAAAAAATATCATCAACCAACCTTGATAAAAAAAACTTAGCCAGTATCAACCAAAAAATAATCTCGTTTGTTGTTGACTAAAAAAACCCAGCATATGTGAGCAAGAAAATAATCATATTTGACGTCGACAAACAAAAATATTATGACCAAAAATCCCTAACCGACCTCGACCAAAAATAGTCTCGTTCACTGAAAATAACCCTAGTTAAAGTCGACCAAAAATAGTTGTAATCATGGTTATCAAACTCTCGAATTAACTCGCTAACTCTTACGAATTTACGAGTTCACTTGTCCTCTGTGAGTTAACTCTTGAGTAAACTCTTTTTTTAGTAGACTCTAGGAAAACTCTATAAACTCTAAGTAAACTCGATAGATTCTCGAGTTTATCACCGAGTTAGCAAGTTAAAAAAATTAGACGAAAATGTAAGTCATTTTTTATTATTTTCTCTTTGTATAGCATTCAATATATCTTCATTTAGTGTATTATTCTCAAATACAAAATTCCTACCTTTAATAATATCAAACATTTATTCTCTAATAACATCAAACCCTCGATGAGAGTGATCTACCACTATTATAAACTCTTCAAATTATTATCTAGTAGTGATGTATTATTACTAGACTTAGTTAATTAAATATTATGAACTTTATGATTTATTATTTTGTTTTATTATATTACTGAAATGTTTAATTAGTATGTTATTTATAGATATTTTGTTATTATTTTTAATGAAGTAAACTCTTACGAGTCTACGAGTTGAGTTAGGAGTCGAGTCTATGAAACTCTCACGAGTCTGCATAAACTCTAGCTAAAAGCAACCCTAGCTGAAGTCAAAAATTGATATATGATTTAAAACTAAAATGATTTTGAACATAAACCAATTTTAAAACCATTTTAAACCAGTTTCAAAAAAATTCAAATCACTTTTATCCAATCTTTTTAATTAGATTTGAATTGGATTTTAAAAAATTTAATCAATGAACACTCCTACTTGAAAACAAGTCATAACCCGAAGGTTAAAATTGAAAAATAATTCAACATTCATGAATTAGAAACAAATAAAAATATTATATATATATATATATATATATATATATATATATATATATATATATATATATATATGTGTGTGTGTGTGTGAATTTATTAACGCACATATTTATTTGTTTTAATATAAGTGTATTAACAAGCTAAATTATTGATGTTGTTAACACACTTATTAAAATATAAGTGTGTTTATGTTAGCAAATGCTATAAAAATATTTATTTTGTTTGTTAAATCGATCATTTTCATTAGTAAATAACTTTTACTGTTATAATTCTTTCAACTTAGCCTATCAACACAAGTTAACAAGATTCCTATGACTCCTAAGGAAACAAAGAAGTATATCCTGTGACATTTAAAACTCTAAAATGAAAAAAAGTTACCACATAGTGAATAGGATTTTTCTCGTCACACAAACCATATACTCGCAAATTCATATGTTTATCACGCCAGCAGTTGTCATTTGCACGAGGTGGTTGTCATCATAGCACTGTTCCCAGTTCCACCTTTCCATTTTTGATAAAGATGGTATGGTTACACGCCCATCATAGCACTGCTATTAGTTCCACCTATATATATGAGTATGAGAATTGAATTGATGACCTTAATTCTGTATTTCCAATTTGGACAAGACGGGGTAGTATAGGTACACTGCTTGCCCACCATAAACTAACACCCTCTCGGCAATGGCAATTAGGACCATATTTTCTTTGTTTAGGAACAACCTAACATTATTCCATGAAATGACTTTCTCCCGTACACCCACCATTAACGCCACCTCTAAACATTATTCCATTTTTCTTTCCCCTTTTCCAAGTAATGGCGACCAATAAGTCATATTTTCATACCGAATTTCATTGCCTATATATATTCTTTCTTTCTTTTTCCTTCTCACTCGTGCGTCTTGCCTTCCTGTGTCCTTGTCCTCTGTATTTGTATGTTTCAGATTAGTGTAACACAAGTTTCTTTGATAATTATTATCACTGTTAAGGTGTATCTTGTAAATTTATCTAAAATTTAACTTTTATAGTATAACTTTTTTCAAGGAGTTAAAAAACTACTTTTAAATAGGTTAAAAGACTTAAATTTACATGCAAGGTAACTAATTTACGTCTTTAAATAAGTAAAAAATAATATAATAAAATATTACATTAAAAATTAGTAATAGTAATAATATTATTACTATTAATATTATATTGTTTTATCTACATAAATAGGATAATTTATTAAGACTAAAAGATTTTTTTGAATGATTCAAAATCTATCATTTTTAGTTTAATAAGCTTTAAAAAATCATTGATTTAATAAATAGGCTTAACTAATCCAAACTAGGCCTAATTAATGTGAGATAAATCATAGACTCACAACAACCTATGAAATATATTTCCATTCTTAAGTTTTAAATATCTCATTCAAATTATGCAGACTTCTCATTAATTACTAATCCAATCATAATGACTTCTGTAATATCCTTTGCGCCCATCGATCATAAAAGAAAAACAACCAAATTTCAATAAATAAATAAACAAACAAGATTGAAAGTTCTGAAGAACATATTAGCATTGTGTTGTCGAGTATGTATGCCAGGTGTTGATAGCTTTAAACCTATTTAAATGAGCTTTTAGTAAGTGATGGGAGGGGAGGGGGTTGGAATCTTAGGGTTTAATCTTGGGAAATGGTTCCACAATAGAAGATGCAAATTAATGGAGATTAATGGAGTCCTTTTTAATTAGGTACAAGAACTAAAATGAAAAATTGGTGCAAATATAAGAATCAAATAATTAATTAAACTTTTTATATATTATTAAAAGACTAATGCAATGAAATGCTTTTGGATGAACAATTTAAGGTTTTGTTTTCTTATAATTTAATCATGTTTTCAAATATTGGGGTAATCGATTGAGTTATGAGAGCATGTCAACTTAAGTATTAGGAATTAGAATGAGTAAAATAAACTTTGCATGTGAACCCACCTGGGTTGAGATCATAATGGGCTTTGTGGATAACGCGATGCAGTTGTCACGTTAGGGCACGTGAATTGTGGATGCATGTTTTGTTATTTGTTGAGGTATACATGAGCTCGGGTAGATGGTATGGTACATAGCAGCATGCCAGCATGATCGATAGACTTCTATGTCATGTCACCATTTTCATGATGTGTTAGGGATGGATGGATGACTTTGGATAAGGAAAAATATTTCATTCCAAATTAAGGGCGAATATGTCTTTATTTTCTAGTGAGTCAAATCAAATAACTAAGACTGAATCCGGATATGCTAGGTGGCATTAGTCCAATTAAAAATTAGCGTAATTTGAGTTCGAAGTGACATATTTATATAAATACATGATTATATTGTGTGAAGTCAGAAAGATTTTTTTTTTATACCTATTTTTAGTTAATGAATCACCAAAGGGTAGAGTTCGTTAAAATAGGCTTCCTCTAACAAATTCAACTTTATTTGTGATATGTAGAGTCTACTTCGATTGATTAACGTTAATAAAATAAGTGAATTTTTATAAATTTTTTAATATATTCATTTGATTTTTACAGACAAAACAAAAATTAAGACTCTTACCAATTGAGAATTTTCATTGAGTTGAGAGATTTGATTGAATTTTTTTTATCCCTAATCATACTTTCTTTTTGAGAAATGATATACTTACAACAATTTTTATAACAAATTGTACAAGGAATTACACGTTAGCAAAAAAACTCAAAATTTTAATTAACAGAAAAAAGAAATATTCAGGTTCCGATTAACAAAATAAAAGAGATAATCAGGTTCCATGTTTTTTTTGTGTCCTTGCCTCCACCTTGTTGCTTTCTCTCTCTCCTCCTTTGACGGTCTTTTTTTTTTTTTTTCTTTTCTTCTTCCTTCGTTTCTTCAGTCAATGGCCTATATCTTAATCTTTTTTTTTTTTTTGGGGGGGGGGGGGGGGGGAAAAAAAAAAAAATGGGCCGGGAAAAAAAAAAAAAACTTTTTTAAGGTCTTTTCTTCTCCCTTCGTTTCTCCAGCCAAATGGCCTATATCTTAATCTTTTTTTTTTTTTTGGGGGGGGGGGGGGGGGGGAGAATACTAAAATGGGTCGCGGAAGAAGAAAACGAGCTTGCTAAGGGAAGAGTCCAAGCAGTAATCTTAGACATGAGCAGTGAGTCTCAGAACTCATAACACTAATAAATGCTAAACATTTCATGGAATTTATTATATAACCTTATGAATGACCCTTTCTCAATTCTCTTTTGATAGACCTGATGAATGTTGATACTTCTGGGATTCTAATACTGGAGGAACTGCACAAGAGGTTGCTCTCGCGTGGCGTACAAGTGAGAATACTGCCACGAATATGTATCTTGAGAGAAACTATTACATAATATGAGATTATCATGGTTCCAAATAATCTTTATTTGACACGTAATTGAGTTTTATTAAAAGAAATCATAAATTAAAAACTGATTTCATGTCATGTGGAGATTAACTGTGACCATGAACTTGTGATAATCTTAATTTCTTGTCTTTGGGACCTAATTATATGGTTGGTGTGGTTTGCTCAAGCCTATAAAACTAATCTAACGGTTTTGCTATTGCTATGTGTTTTTGCAGTTGGCTATGGTGAACCCAAGGTGGCTAGTGATTCACAAGCTCAAAGTGGCACATTTTGTGGATAAAATCGGAAGGCAGTGGGTTTTCCTTACTGTTGCTGAAGCCGTAGATGCATTTAATTATAAAAAGTGGGTTATGCTTTTCTTATCTAAATATAGACTTTCGTGAATTGCATTTAATTATAAAAAGTGGTCGGGTTAAATGTGTGATTGGACTGGATTTACTTTTCATATTATAATCTATTTCTACAGAAATGGTTTATAATCTTATTTTCTCGTATTTGGAAAAGTTGGTGAAAATCAAATTTGTTTCATATTTTGCTTCATAAAGATATATCATTCCAGCCTCCTTTTCATCAATTTAACTCTGTAAATTAATAAAACTTCGGTATCGTGTTGTGCCCGTGGGACGTAACTAAGAGTTCTTTTTTTAAATGAAGTTTCTTATTTTCAACTCATTTATTCCTGAGAAAACATCAGCAGGAAAAAGCATTTTAAAATCTTGTCCATACACATTCATCAAAACCTCTACAATGTACCCATCGTACCTCTCACACCATACGAAATGGAGGGAAGTAAAAGACAACCATGCATATATGTGGAAAAAGGGTGTGTGGCCCCGCCAAGTGGAAGCTAACTTATGAAGTTATGATGTAAATTAAATATACTATCCATTATTTGTATACATTATTATTTTCGTCATATCATTCAATATGAGTTCTCCAATAACATATAGAGTATAATGGACATTGCATGCATGAATGACTGATATGATACCCAAGACGAGTTGAGAAATTAAGGGTGTGGCACCGCCAAGTGTAGAACTTAAAGGTGGGAGAGAATGATGGGTGGGAAGTGAGCCCTATCTTGTTATAGCCATCTATGAAAGCATTAGGAATTGCATGAAGCCCACGCGTGGAGCAAAAGGATCAACCCTTGTGACTTGTGAGGGGTTAGGGGGACATGTCAAGCCAACTTGAGATATAAAAGGCAACAGTTGGTTGAGCAAATGATCAAAATTTAGCCGTTTTTTTTTCTATAGGCCATGGTTATCTTTATTGAAGGAAATTCTTCTTAAGTTAAACAAGATGATTATTATGCATTATAAAATTCTTCTTTTAAATATTTAATGTAATTATATATTTAATATTGAAACTTAAGATACTATTTAAGTTGGAACGATGCCAACGTAATTGATTCAACCACTGGATGGTAAAATAGCCCTTTATAATATTATCATATACCTCTAGCTAGCTAGAACATATTGATAGGTTGCCTATATCGTGAAAGAGAAGAATATTCAGGGTGGACAGAGGCCATTCCTGTGGGCTAGCCACATATTGTGTGTGTATCTTTCATGGCAGAGCTATATGTAGGCTTATTTTTCGAGTAGAGACAGTTATGATGTGGAGGGTCCGCATGCATGGAGATCATGATGGATTGGTTGGTTCTTACTTCTTAGTTGTTGATGAACTCATGATCCATATTCTAGACGAAAATGGAATATATTTTTTTTTGCTTCGTGACAAAATTGAGATCGAATAACTATTATTTTTTAAGATTTTTGTTTTGTTTTTAAGATGTTAAACATAACTATTTTATCATAAACTATTAAGAATATATAACGTTAAGATCTTTACAAGATATTAACATTATTTATGAAGATGTGAGTGTATGGGTTTTGTTACTGTTTATATATACTCATTTAATTTATTTAGGCTGATTATTTTTTTATTTATTTAGGGAGAATATGTAATCACAGTCACGAACAAAGCTAGGCATCGGTCGATCGGAAAACAAAAAGTTTATGGATGGTAAAATTAAGATTTAGAGAAGGGGACAAAGAAAGTGGTTGTGGTTCGAGAGATATTGAGAGGATTGGGTCGGTTGCCTAAAAGGGTAGCCACGTCAGAAGTATGATGTTGTCTATAGCCAGTTCATTCCTTTAGCTTTATTTGTTTCTCGTTTGCAAAATGATTCTATGTTTTGATTTTCTTAGCTTTTTTACTAAATGGGGATATATTTTTTTTTTATCCATTTTTCATTTGGACATTGATTTTAAATTATTATTAAAAATGAATATATATTATAATAGATATTACGACTTTTAAATTAGAATTCTATGTTATGATTTTTTTTTTTTACTTTTTTAACTAAAGTTATGAAATTTTTTATGACTTAAGTTTAATTTTTTTTATTTACGATAATTTTTTTTTTATCTTACAACTTTGAAGTATAAGTTTTTTTTTATATATTTTACGACCTTCAAGTCATTTTTTTCCATTAAAGCTTTTTGATCTAGAATTTTTTATTTATTTTATTTTCTTTTATTTTGCTTTTAATTTTATTAAAAATTGTAAATAATTTTATTTAATTAATTATTAAATAAATATAATATAGTTTCTATTTTTTATGTTTCTCTTTAATTTTTATTGTTCATTTTATGTTAATGTATTATGTTATTTTTAATTTAACAACTACTTTTATTATTAAATTATTAAATGTTGTTAATAGTAAATTCTTGTATACAAAATAAATAATATTATTTCATAAAGTATAAGTTAATATTAGTAATAAAGTATTTTAAAATTTTAGTTTTTTAAAATTTAATTATTTAAAATATACAAAATATATTCAAAAAAATTATGTTATTTTTTTATTTCATTTACAAAACAAATCAAATTCAATAATATTATTAAAAATTATTTAAATTTTAAATGTACAAAATATATTCAATAAAATAATATTTAAAAATTATATAAAATATTTCAAATAAAATAGTATTAAAAACATATATATAACATATTGAATAAAATCATATAAAAATATATACAAGATATTAAATAAAACAAATCACAAGTAAAATTAAAAATACTTATTTAATAATTAATTAAATAAAATTATTTATAATTTTAAAAAAATGAAGGCAAAACAAAAGAAAATATAAATAAATAAAAAATTCTAAAACAAACATTTAAAGGTAAAAAAAAGACTTCAAAGTCATAAAAAAAACCTTACCACTTCAAAGTCATGAGATAATATATATATATATATATATATATATATATATATATATATATATAACTTTAAAGTCATAAATAACATAAAAAATAAAACTAAAATCATAAAAAAATTTATAATTTCAATTAAAAAAATAAAAAGTTATAATAGTTAGAAGTTGTAATAACACATTTTACAACCTACTTCCATTTTCATACTAATTTGAAATCGGCTTCCAAATAAAAAATATATCCCATTTGGTAAAAAGCCTATTTTCTTATACACCTCCCTAATTCGTTCTGGCACTTTTAGATCAGATCTTGTAGCCGGCAGCTAGAAACTATGCAAATTGACAACCTTCAAAACTGTCCCTAGATTGGGAGAAACATTAATTGCGGCATTATATATGCTAGAGCAAAAAGGCACCGGTTGATTCAGGTTATAGGGTGTGGATAATTCTCTCCACAGAGATTTAAGAAAATAAAAATATCAAAATTATAATTTAACAAATTATATATGACACGAATGAGTGAATGAATTTTTTTATTTTTTTTAAATAAGCCGTACCAGTTGATTTAATAATAGTATCTTAAATATATAAAAATTTAATTTAATAACTCGCATTGAAAAAATGCAACTTACCTTATTTAGATTAGAAGTCTAATCCCTAAAAAATAGACGTCTAAAATTTGATTTACATGCAATCAGTAATTTTTTAGAAATTATATTAAACTAATAGTTTTTAAATCAAATTATATTACTTTGGGAAAACACCCTTCAATTAGCATTTAAATTTTAAAGTGGTATTGTTAAAATTTGGTTGAAATTTTTGTGTGCGGTAAATAAATTTAGGGAGGGAAATAGTGCCTCCAAGTTCAAAAAATACTTATGAAAGAATATTTCTTTTTACCATATGTAAAAAATACGAGTGAGACTTTGAATTTAAGACTTGCCAAGTATGAGATTGTCTCTTGTTTGACTTCACCAAGATTATAAATGAAGTTGAATTTTAAAAAATGTATAATATTGAATATATTTTTTAAAAAATTGACTTTTTACTAATATTTTTATTTAAAAATGTTAAAAACGTATAAAAGAGTGTGGGTGTGGAGAGAGCGATGGAAATAGAGTAGGCGAGTTTTCAAGAAATAAATACGAGGAGTGAGTCTAAGTCTGATAGACTGTCACTCACGGATGCAGCCATCG
Source organism: Glycine max (assembly GCF_000004515.6). Taxonomy (NCBI): domain Eukaryota; kingdom Viridiplantae; phylum Streptophyta; class Magnoliopsida; order Fabales; family Fabaceae; genus Glycine; species Glycine max. Next base: position 40,529,329 of record NC_038241.2, read on the forward strand.
TGCACGCTCTGCTAAAAAACTTAATACATACAACTGCCTCTTTTGGAACAGAACCTTTTTCATTTATCATTCTAACTCATGACCATGGGGATGCTAATGCTCTCATCAGTTGAATTTTGTCCATAAAAGTATCAAAGAATGTGTTTACAAATCACTCTTAGACTTGGTTCTTCATCAATGACAAAACTGAAAAAATGATTATTTGAAATGAATACATTAATTTTGTGCATAGTGTAACTTGAGTAGAGGAGGTAAAGAGGTAACACAAGAATCACTATGGGTCCTTGTGGCAGCTCCTCACGAGAGACACCACAGTCCACAGTACCATGCAATGCAAACATGCCTTTCTCTTCCGTCCTGTGCCAATATGTTTATAGCCTTACTGTTACATAAGAAATGAAACATATCCTTGCTATAATAAAATACAAATGTGGGAAAAGACACAATAACTTCCTTTAAGTTATCCTCTGTATATGTATCGAGTTCCCATATGGGTGGGAAAAAAGATATAGTTATAATTCACTTTCTTTGACCTTAGTAAATTACAGAATAACCCCATGAGGATCAGCACGATCAAGTCGAGGGAGCCTCGGTAACAACGCTTGTCAACGGCTGTTTCTGTCCGTCCATCACTCCATCTTCGACCAACGTCAGCCACTGGGCCCGATGGGCTTCAAACTCCCAATCGGTGGTCCCAATCACATACAACATAAGTCCCGCGCAACACACCTGGGCCGAGAGCAGGCCCAGCCACAGCCCACAGAACCCAACGTCAAACCAGAACCCAAGCCCCACCGCCACGGGCATCCCGACCAAATAGAACGCGCCCAGGTTCACATTGGCCGCCGTGTTCGGCCGCGCCATCCCTCTAACGATGCCGCACCCCACCGTCTGCGGACAGTTCCCGAGTTCACAAATCCCGAGGATCGGCAGCGCCATCGACGTGATCCTTATTATGTCCTCGTCGGCGGTGAACATCCTCCCCCACCGCCGCCGCATCCCGACGGCGAAAAACATCGCCGAGAACCCCATAATCGCGGCGAGAAAAACAGAAACCACCGCGGATAATTTGGCTCGAGAAGGACGATTCGCTCCGAGCTCGTTCCCGACGCGTGTGGAAACCGCGAAACCAAGCGAGGAGGGGAAAACATAGATGAGTGAAGTGGTTTGAATGAGTATTCCCATGGAAGCAACGGTAGCGGTGGGGTCCACGAGAATCCCGCAAAGAATGATCATGATCTCATACCACCACCACTCCAAGCAAACAGAGACGCAGCTCGGCGCGGCGAGCCGAAGCAGCGGCTTCCAGCCGCTGAAACAGTCTCGGCTCGGGGCGGCGCAGTGCAGGCCGGTGAAACAAACGGCGGCTCCGAGGAAGAGGAGGATGGAGAGGTTGGAAGCGGCGGAGGCAGCGGCGACACCGGCGAGGCCGAGGCGGAGGCGCGTGACGAGGAGGTAGTTGAAGGGGAGGTGGAGGAGGGTTCCGGCGAGGGAGGCTAAGGTGACCGGGTGGGTGACGCCCTGGGCGCGAAGGTAAATGCGGATTGGGTGAAGGAAGGAGTGGGTGAGGAGGTCAGGGAGGGAGAAGATGAGGTAGGTGTGGGCCATGAGGGTGATGTTTGGGTCCTGGTGCAAGAGAAGGAGGATGCTGGACATGTTGAGCCAAAGGAGTGATATTGGGATGGAGCAGACTAATAGGAACATGACGCAGCGGTGGAGGGTCAACGACAACACCTTCACGCGTTTTGCTCCGAAGGCTTGCGAGCACATCGGTTCCATCCCAAGTGCTAGACCCGACAGCACCGAATAACCTGTGATGTTCGCGAACGCCATTCCTAGGGACCCTGCTGCCAGTTCTAACTCTCCCAGGTGTCCCAGGAACAGCATCGATACCATGGAACGCGCGTAGAATATCAACGCCGTTATTCCTATCGGAAACGCCAGCTCCACCACCGCTTTCACTTCTCTCCTTATGCTCCAACACTGCAGCCTCTCCTTTTCTGCTGCTCCCTCCATCAACGTGTAATCTACTCCTTCCTCTGTTTTTGTTCCCATCTTATTGTGTAAAACTCAAACTTGCACTCTCACTCACACTCACTCTCTTCTCTGTATGGAATTGATGACCCAAAGACTGAATGAGTAGATAGATACTCGAAACTAATTAACGCGTTTGAATGAGAAGCCCAAGAAGGTGACCCCTCGTATAAATAGAGATTTCAAGTTTCCCAGCTCCTCTTAAAATATTTACTACTACATCTCTTTCTTTCTCTCAACATAAATAAATAAATAAATAAAATGAAGCTTGATGTCAAGTTACATGCTTATGCATTAGTGTCATTCATTATGATTCACCTCTTTTCTTTCTTCTTTTAACCTAATAAAAACTTACAATCTTTTTATACTTTTTTTTAACACCATCCTTTCTCATTCTCTCGTTGCTAAAAAGAAATGTACATTCATATAGTAAGGTTTAATTTAATATGAAAATTAAATAAGTGAAAATACTAAATACGTGGAAATGTCAGTGTATTCTGTACGGTACAATTTCCAATAACGGAATTGTTGTTTGGCTTGTGAATTGTGATGTATGCTCAGTCATTGTTTTGTTTCTTCACCTCTTGGGTAACTGCGATTTCAAATAGCAAAATCTTCTAATTCATTACTTTTAGGCTATGAGGTGCAATGCGATTACTTCAACCAAAGAATTCTTCAAAAAAGCATTAAAGCACTGCATTACGGACAAAGGTGCCATTCATCGCCACAGCATAATTCATGTACGGCTTATATATTGGTCTAGCAAAAGCAATTAACTTTGCTCCACTAATTAGTTATAACGTGTTTGGATAGGCGTCTTGCTCATTTTTACGTTAATTTTAAAGAAACGTACAAGTTCTTGGAGTATTGTTTCTGTGTTAGAGGTGATGAGAGATTATTATACGTGCATTATAAAATCTTTTCCAGATAAACACTAAGTATATTGTTAATGTATCCATCAAACCTAAGAATATTGCTCTTGACTTTCATTATTTCAATTGCTAAACAATAAATACATTAACCCAAGAACGCCTGTCGTCCTGAAATATAAGTTGGCTATTTATATAAACTGAAAGAGTAAAAAAAAAAAAGTATGCCTGTATATATATATATATATATATATGAACGTCTCTATTTTCTTTTATTTGCTTTACTTGTTGATAGCTGAGTGTTTGGCTGAATTTAATTTTTTTAGCTTTAAAATGATTATCTATTCAAATTCAACCATTCCGAAACAAACTACAATTCTATGTTTGGTCAGGCTTAAATATAGGATATAATGATAACTTTTTTCAATTTTCTTAAATTTTTTTATAAAAATTAAATATGTACGAACTAGTACTTTTTATTTTATTTTATTAGGATAGTACTTCTTTTAAGCTAAACGAAAGTAAACCTGCACTAATTTTTAAAGATGCAAAAACATATGATTAAACATTAGTTAGTGTTTGACCAGTAAGAACTTTATCGATTGAGACAAAGTTACCACAAAATTAGTCAGCGTTATATGCTTTTACTATTAATGCTTTCAAATTGAATTATCTTAGATATTTTAAAAAATTATTCAAATGTTTTATGTTTATAATAATTAAGGCGTTTAATATTCACCTTTTTATGATTATTTTTATTAAATGGTAGTGGTAATTAAATAAATTATCTATCTCCCTCAGAATTAGTCCACTCTTAATGACATGTATTTTTTTTATTTAATACTTTTTTAAAATTAAGTATGAGCAAGGCAGCGCCGTTCTTTGTTTAATCATCATATTAGATTGGATTTTGATGTCAAATTTGATGCTAGCTAGAATTTAGGAGTTGACAAAGAAGCAAAGTATGCAATCTGCTGCAAAGACGATGGGAATTCTTTTTCCGTAATTAATTTGTTGTGCGGCTATACAACTAATTAATCTTTGTTTAGTGCAAACACGTACGTATTAAAATAGATGACAAAGGGGAAGGGATTAGGTACTGTTTAGTGGGTAATAAGATATTAGTTGACTCTTGATTAGATAAAGGAGAAGGCCACACGTGGGAGTTAGAGAGCACAGACTTGATTCTTCACAGCATCTGAAACTGAAGTACTTGTTGGGTCCTGCACGGGTCACCATACTGAAATGGGCTTTGAATAGGGTTTAAAATTGGAAACTTAAAAAAGTTAGCTGGCTAGGTTTAGATCAGAGAAGTTATTAGTAGTATGTTTGTAAGGATGATATAATATATATATATATATAAGTGTTCGTTTTGGCTGGTGAAGGGGCAGGAGGAAGAAGAAATTAAGGAGATTTTGAAGTTGAAACTAACGGTGTTACGTTGGATCACATGGGTGCGTGCGCAATTGCGGAGGCTGCACAGAACTCCGCTCCCATTTTCACAGACAGATGGTTGGAGGGAAACATCATCTCCCTCATAACAATTGGCCATTTACGTTTCTCTTTCTATCTGTCTCTGTCTTGTTCCAAGTGTCCATGTTTGGCCTAATAATAATGTGATACAAGTCCCCACCACCACCTCAATCATGCATATCTGACAGCTCTAACAGTCTCACATTTGGGAGGCAGTGACACCACTTCCTCTTTTTGTTGTGTTGTGCCTTCATTACTTCATTGTCTCACAGCCCCAGAGGCCACATAATCCCACGTAAACTATTTAACATCTTCTGCTTCCCAACTCAAACATCTCTCTGCATGTCGCCCTTTTCTCTTTAAACCCCCCACCTCTTAATTTCTTTTGCATGACATGATGCATCCCTACTCGACCCACCACTTTCCCAACTTGCCTAATTATCCCACTCATATATACAAACCTTCCAATTCTGACCAAGATAGTATTTCACCTTCAAATATTAATTGGATATATATTAACTAATTAAAGAGGGTTTATATATTTGTATATGAATGATTAGAATTAAATTAAAAGTTGTTTAATAATTATGTGATAACTTAGAAAATCCATATGACTTTATGATTTTATCTTAATCCTTTTTAATTTGATCTTACCACTAATTAAGATTCACTCACCCTTATTTCATATCATAAGTCATATTAATTACTGTTTTTAAAAGAATGTAAGAGATTTGTAACTAAATACATAATTTAAGCTTTTAATTAATTTTAATTTATCGGGACAAACCACTAGGAGTCTTGGACGATCTACTAATGGTTCATTGGGCCTACTTGTTTAATCCACTTTATTAAGTTTAATTTTAAGGATATTCAATCCATCAATCCATTTAGTTGACTAAAAAATGGACTTGTAACAAGGCGAGGCAAGTCAACCTGTTGGTCCAACAATTTTTAATACTAAATGGTCCCACTTAAACAAAACTTTCCATTTTGAGCAAGATTATTCACCTCCATATATATATATATATATATATATATATATATATATATATATATATATATATATGGGTGTGTGTGTGTTTGTTTTGGATATCCATTAAGTGAAATGAGTGTTTATATGAGAAGATGGTACAAATGAATTTAATTATACCATATATTTGAATAGTTATAATAGGGTTTGTAATGATGCAAGGTAGGTTAGCTTGTCAAAACAATATTCTTTAAAATTAGTTAAAATAATAAATAAAAAATAGTGTATGATTTTGAACTTTTGTTTCATTTTGGTAAGACAGTATGTGCCCAGGACTCAATATTTTAAGTTAAGAGGTTATCATTGACCAGGCGATGATTGCCCTTGAGAATAAGTTGAGTGCTTGGTCGGTGAAGAGGAAGAAGAATTGGTTAGAATTGGAGTAGAGTGCTCAGCCTTGTTTTACCTCCAAAATAATTAACACTGGAGACAAAACAAATAGAGTGATTAGATGAAACAATGCAATTAAATGGAAAGATGACCAGTAGGAGCCTATAACTATTTTATTTGATATTTTTTATAGTTTTTTTCTCTTCTTTTTTGGATTATTTAGAATCGACCCGCTCAACCCATTTTTGGGTTAAAATATGTTGGACTGACTATTTGTGTCATTCCTAATTTAATCTAATGGTGGCAATGTAGTTAAATATTCTTACGTTAACAATGATTTGTCTCTTGATACGATCAAATTATATATTTCAAGAATTAATATAGGGAAAATTACTTATTTTAATAACACGTTATATATTAAATTATTAATCTTACTGTTAAATTGAAATATTTATTGAGTGAATCAAGTTTATAATTTTTTTTATAAAATTTAAAATTATTTGATACATAATTTAATTAATTAAATTTAATATAATGTATTTTAAAATATAAATAAATGCTAACTATAAGATTACATGACAACAAATGTCTAATTTATTTAAAACTTACGGAGCATAATCGTTGTATAAATATATGTATTTATATATATATATTAAATACAATACTATTATCATAAATTTATATAATCATTAATGTTTCTTTAGTTTTTAAGGCCTTGTCTGTATAGGGTAAAAATCTATTTTTGGTGAACCAAAGAAATC